>NC_142531.1:15486614-15584114 GCF_964205215.1 Stylophora pistillata
TTGTGAACTATCTCTTGGTGCAAACTTCGTGGAGAACAAAAGAGGAGATGAAGGCGTACAAATCGTTGGAATAATACAACTTTTTTGTGTCAGGCTGGGTTCATTCTATCCTGGCCAAAGAAGTGCAGCCAGACAAAGTATTGATCTTCTCTCGGGTAAGTGAATGCCATACATTTACATGCACATTTCACTGAACGGAAGTGTAAATATCGCACTCTTTAAATGCAGGTCAAACACTCGCAACGTGCGAGAGAAACTCCTTTATCAGTTTGGACTCTTTCTGAGACTAACGGGAGTGTAATCGCAGCTCACTGCAGTTGTATGGCGGGGTAAGTACGAATACTTGACACAAATATAAACCAGCTTACTAGAAATTTTGTCAGATAGAATCTCATGTTCGAGCCACATGTTTAGGTGTTTTCTATTAGTACTGTTCGACTGATTTTTCTTTTCCTAACCGTGTAGTTTGGCTGAAGCATGCTCTCACGTCGGTGCGACACTTTTCGCTTTGGAAACTGGAGTAAGGATGCGATCATCGACAACTTGTACTCAAGAAAAAAGCAAGTGGTTAATGCCAGCTTATGTTAAAGAGTTAAGTGCAGTATAACCTTATTGTATGTTGTGGTTTTCGTTTGGGTTTTAGGTGACATCCTCTGTCATTCACGGTATAAACCTGTAAGAAGTTAAAAAATATAATATTCATCCAATCCAATATAAACCTGTAAGAAGTTAAAAAATATAATATTCATCCAATCAAATCTTATTGCCAGTGTTTTCTTATAGATCCCTTACATACCTGTGAATGAAATGGATTTTACTTCAGCAAAAAAGAAGTTTGACATGTTGCAGACACAAAATGTAATTCCAACAACATCAAGGAGAATGCCAGCTAATGACAGACCACCGAACAAAGCTACTGATGAAGAAGTGGCTAACTTGTTTCACCAGTTATCCATGGCAGGCACAAAACCAGCTATATTATCCTTAGTCCCGGGATATAGTGATGGGTATAAACCAAGTGAGATGTGCCACCTTGCTCCACCTCTTACTTCTTTGTTTAAGCCAGAAAACCAAAATCTCTCCCTGGCCGAGTTACTCGTCTTGGCCGAAAATACCATGGTCAGTCTAACAGAAAAACAATGCAGGGCTATTGAATCAGATACAAAGGACCAATCCAAATCAAGAGTCTGGTTTGAGCAGCGAGCTGGAAGAATTACTGCCTCCAGGTTAAGATCAGCATGCCACACTAATTTTGCAAACCCATCAAAAAACCTAATAAAACAAATCTGCTACCCAGAGGCACATCAGTTTTCTTCTGTAGCAACAAGGTTAGCAACTATGTATATTAATTCTTATAAATAAACTAATGATCATCTAGAAAATAAAACAAAAATATACATTTAGGCAGTATAGTGCCATTTACAGTCATGCAATTGGCTATTTATTCTCAAATGAAGTCTTTTTTTCCAGCTTTAAGTTACAAATTCTTTTCTGTACATTTCAGATGGGGATGTAATCATGAGAAGAAGGCAAGAGATTACTATGTGAAGATAATGACAGAACATCATGAAAGCTTTACAGTGGCTGACAGTGGGTTACTCATTAATCCCAAATGGCCTCATCTTGGAGCTTCGCCTGACGGTGTTGTACTTTGCGACTGTTGCGGAGAGGGATTGTGTGAAGTGAAGGTATGGTATATTAAGTCTACCTCATGTATAAACAGGCCCTAAATCTTTTTGAAAAGGATTCTTACAAAATAGGAATGCCCATTACAAGCATTTTTTTTCTAAATGTTATACACAAAGTTGCCTTTGAACAACTGCATTTCAGATGTCTAAATATTTGTATTGATTTTGATATGTATTGTTAGTGTCCATTTTGTCACAAGAATGAATCAATAGAAACTCTGGCATCCAACAAGAAAAGTTGCTTAATTGAGAATGATGGCAAAATCCAGTTAGATAGGAACCATGCCTACTTTTACCAGGTAAGATTGTAACAATCGCAACAAGTAGCATTGAATTAAAATACAAATTAATACAAAAAATTTAACCAGTTTTGTTGTACATTTTTTTAGGTGCAAGCTCAGATCAATATTGCTGAAGTAGCATACTGCGATTTTATTGTGTGGACCGAAAGCGGTATACACACAGAAAGAGTGACTGCAGACACCGTATTCTGGGACAATACAGTAATCAAAGCAACAAGTTTTTTTAAAAAGGGAATTCTCCCAGAACTATTAGGAAAATGGCACTCTAAGGCTGCATTATGAAGAAGGATGTTTTAATGTTTTTAAAAATGCATTCATTTTGTCTGTGAAATACAATGCACAATTATATACAAAATTGTGCTGATCATGATCAAACAATGGAAAATAATTAATTTATTCAAATTTGCACAATTTAGTAATGATACTATTTCACAGATATAGTGGAATGTGCACAAACAGGTGCAATAATTACAAATATTCCAACCCTAACAGTTTCTTTGTAATGTTTCATACTGATTTTTACAATGTTGATATGTTTACATTGCTGTCAGTTTGCTAATTATATTTCCCAATGAATAAGTACTAAATAGAAGGACAACTTCACTATTTTTATATAGGTATTAAAAATTCAAATTATATAAAAAGCAATTAGATAAATGTGTTGTTTACTCAAAAGGGATAACTGAGTCTGATAAATTAGTAAGCGCACAGCATACACGAGCAATTTTGTCAATAGGGGCTTCAGCTTTTCCATGTCTTGCGGTCACGAATTCAATAGGTAGAATTGTCTGTAATATTGTGTATTTCCTTCGTACCAGACCAATCACCCTTTCTACGTGAATCCGAACGTTTGCAATCTTCCTTGTTTCTTCAACATCTAGTGCTGAAAGTTGATTTTTTCCCCTGGTGAAGGCTGGAATTTTTAGGGATGCTTGACAAAGGCCAACACTATCAGAGATATCAAAACCACGATCTGCCAGTACAATGTCCCCAGGCAGCAAGTTTTTGAGAAGCCCACTGTTCTCTGTTAAATATTTGTCACTTACTCTACCACCCCAAGCTTGGGAAATGAATGATATGACACCTTGTGGTGTTATGCCAATTAAAAATTTCACAGTATTGTGGTGTTTGTAGTTGCTCCAGGTCATTGCTCTTGCAATTAAACTAGATGGTCTGTCTATGAAAACTTCAAAACAGTCTATTATCACAGCAACCCTATTTCCAAAATTTCTCTTGAAAACTCTGGGCATTGTTTTCCCTAGTTCCTCGCGCTCAGGCCACCAAATCAAGAATCCCAATTTATCACTCATAGCATCAACCCATTTTTCAAAGATCCTACCAGCAGTAGGAAGAGAGACTTTAAATCTGTATGCGAGATCTTGTAACGGCAGGTTTAAACGCAAACGCATAAGAGTTAATATGTATTCTGAAAATTTTGGTATACAATTTCTTGATGTTGCTATGACAGAGGGAGCAACTAGATTAAAAACTGCCATCATTATTGCAAAATTTGGCAGACCTGTGTAAAACTTTGTTTTGGCATCATTATTTGTAAAACTTTCCTTCGTCAACGCTGACTGTAGGACTTTAGTTTCCAACTCATTTACAATTTTCTTTAAGTCAACTATCTCGGCTGTTGTGGTATTGATGTAGTCCTCCATGTTGCTGATATCTTGTGAACTGAGGTCTGTCTGGCATTGCGCATTGAGTTTTGTTGACAATTCTGTAATATTTATGGATTCGCTGAAAAGAGCAGTGGCAGATTCAGGTGGTACATTTGTATCTGGTACTACACTTGATTCTTGAACGCCGTGCTCATGAGAATGGTCAACATTCTGTGCTTGATCTAAAACGGCAAATGTATGGTATACTTTAAGAGCGTTCTTTTTAGACTGTAATAGATTTAAAGCTTCTTACCATTTTTAGATATTTTAGTTGTTTGTGTTGTCGTGGAAGATTGGCGCCTCTCACATCTGCGCGTCACACGCTCAGCTCGATCTTTAGACGCTGGAGTCTTCACTGTTTTCACTTTATTATGGCCCATATTAAGAGTAGGTGCCCAGTCAGGATTCTCAACATCATAAAGGCTTGATGGATTTCCTGGTCAAAATAAATTATTTGTTTACTGGTTGCGACCTCTCTATTGTAAATAGCACGTGGAGTGCGACATTGCGAAACTTAAACTAGCATTTACTATCAGACTTGTAGCAAAATGTTCACTAAACGTCCAAACATTAACTATAGTATAATTTTCTTCGAATCTTGACAACAACTTACCAGTGATAAAATGATAACTACAGACGCGTGTGTGTTGAAGTTTTTCCTCTGTCAAGTCTGCACGTGATATATTGGCAATCCACTTTTTTCTACGCTTTTCGGTCAGTTCTTGCGTTTTTTCCCCTTGAGATGTGATTACTTTAGGAAATCTAAAGTATCTGTACTCTTTGTCTCTGGTAGCGTTGTGACCGCAGTTAAATACAGCGCATAAAACGGGCATTGTGTAGGGATAATGACCTAGTCGCTTAGCGTGACTGAGGTCAAGAGCGTTTGTATATCAACCAAGATGGCGGATAGCTCATTTACATAAGTAGGTGTGAAGAGCTGTGACGTATATTGAAATCGAAGAATTATTTGTAGGTAATAGGCAATGAAGTCGCTTTTCCACGCATTCCTGAAAAAACCACATGGTGCTTGAACGCGGTTTTCAACGGCAATCACAGACGACCCTTGGCCCTTCTCAATTTTCTTTTTGGAGGTAAGCTGTACACAGGCTATACAATATGATTCTTTCATGGGGTGCTTGTAATACTATCCTCTCATGGGGAACTTGGGTCCCCCGTGGTTCGGTATTTCGCATGATATGCGTAACAATACAGGCTGAGAACACAGCGGTCAAACCTCGGCACATGCGCAAACGACGTAATGATTATAGAGGTTGCCTGGTGTATAAAATACAAAAAAGAAAACATTTTTGCAATCTTCAAAACTTTCCGAATATTTTCCATCGAGTTTCTGACAGGGGCTGAAGGTGTTTCGATCAATAGTGACGTCACTATTAGTATGTGTGCGCCGTCCACTTCAGTCATTAAACCACAGGCAGCCCAAGCGTAAAAATTGTGAAAGAATTGAAAAAGATGATTAAAGCGAGGAATAAAACGTGTGAAGTCTCCTTATTTTTTCTCCGTAGCTGCTTTGTCGTTTACGGTCCTTTTAACGCTGTTTTGACGACTTTCTTTGTAACGCTTTGTAACGCAACCATTCCATGTCGTCATGAGCCCAGAGTGCGTGAAAGTGGCTTTTACCTACTACCTTGCTTGGAAAACAATGAAGAGATCAGATCGCTTGGTGACGCATTTTTTTTTTTTATGCCAGATCTATTGAAAGTACATTTCGAACATTTTGAACACTATTTGTTAAAAGAGTGGAGATTCCCTTTGAGACTGAAACAACCATTCTTGACAAGCGAAGCGGCTTCTATAAAGAGAGATCCAGAAGACCTTGAAACCGTTTGACGGATAATATTAAACTGCAGTTTTGACGGTTGACGGTGAAAATGAATCTTATTTGACAGTTGAGGTGTAAATTCTATAGGAAGATTCATTACTTGTTGAGGGAATTCCGCATTAAATTGCAAGCGGAAACCGATATCGGTTTTCAAGTGCAATTTTACGCGAAATTCACGATTCAAGTAATGGATTTTCATTGAATCGCATAATTGAATAAAATTAAGCAAAAAAAACAGCAGTACTTATAGTTATGTATACGTAGATGCGTAACAATATCACTCAGCCTCGTTTTCAACTCGCAATTCCACGCTGAATTCCCCGCTTCGTTAACCAATCAGAATGCGAGATTTTATTCGATGATGCGATTCTAGGTGAAACCCATCTAGATCTTCTGAAATACCGACCGAGAGAAATATATAAAATTACAAAAGTACACAGCCAATTGTAGGCCTCACGGAACAGCGTACGCACGTGAGTTAAGGAAAATTTCAGACATGCGCAGATGACGTCCCTTGTTGTGTTTACTTCTCTCTACGCTTTTAAAACTTTACAGTTGAATATCTTATCAAAACACAAAGTCTCTGGTAGTTTAATACTTGAACCGCGAAGACTGCAAGGGAGTTAAGGATTCTACCGTTTTATTTTTTTTCTTTTCATCGACTTAGTGGTAGAAATGCTATTTTTTCGTACTGTTTTGTCATTCACTACGCGTGGTGTTTATTATTTGGAATTTCGAAACGGACAAGTTAAAGAATTGGCATTGTAGTTTCAAGGCAAATTGAGGTTTGGAGTCCACTGTTGTTCCTATGAAAGTTATTTTCATGTTTTTGATGCGCGCTCGAGATGCCATGGAGGAATATGAAGTATATCGACTGAGCTGAGTTAAAGCAACTGAAGCGCACGATGCTCGAGGTAAGATTATAAATTAGGTTATCTTGACCCTATCTTGGGGTGTGTTGGTGGTAATGGGTCAATTGGCTTACATTCAATATCGCCCACCCGAGATCGAGAGTGAACTCCGGTTTATTCGTGAACAGGAACCAAGAGCAGTTTATCAATCACTTCTTGGGTACTCATTGGTACTATTGACGATGTTTGACTGATATCGATTGTTAAATCAATGCTTATTTCTTTTGGGCGCTTTTAATGTGGAGGATCGACCAATACACTGATTCATTTTAGACCACACTGCATATTCAATAATTTGTGTTAGTCCAGGTACAACAAGTTGCCTGTATGTGAAAAAAAAGTTCCATCGGTGTAGATATTTAGTAGTTAGAAGAAAAACGTTTAAAGGATTTGTCCTACTTATCTTTTACACGGATTAAGGAAAGACAGGATAATGAACTTGGCACATTTTTAACAGTTCCAGTGTTTAAATCTAATTTATTACTGTTATACATTGTACACTAACTGTATGTAACATAACATTGGCTGCATCACTTAGCTTTGCCCTTCCTATACACAAAATGATTCACTTATTATGTACAAGAACACCTATACAAAATTAAAAGTTACCTACTGCTAATGATATGTTAAATTATACATGTGCAACAGTATGATGATATAATCTACATGTAGTTAGGGTAAAGGTAAAGTCTGTTTACGAGCCCAGTGGCCCATTAGGCCGGTGCTTAACTCTGGTTTCTGTAGCATGAAGTGGCTAGGAGTATTTCTACTCCCCCCTGGATGGGATGCTAGTCCATCACAGGATTACCCCCAGCATTAAATTGCTGATACCCATTTATACACCTGGGTGAAGAGAGGCACTGTGAGAGTAAAGTGTCTTGCCTAAGAACATAGCACAATGTCCGGCTGGGGCTCGAACCCAGACCACTCAATCCAGAGTTGAGCGCACCAACCGTGAGGCCACCGCGCCTCCACACATGCAGTTAAATATTACATTTATTATGGTCTCAAACTACTGTAGTGAAGTGACAGCATTTCAATGTTTGTTTAATATTCTACTAAGCTACAGTCATGCGTAACAATTTAAAATCAGATATATTACAGCTTCATTTACCCACTGTTCATTTTGAATGTAATGTACAATTCATTTAATTCAAGATCCAATACAACATGATTATACATGCATGTCTCAGCTTTGGCTCCATGCACTACTTATACCCGGTAAAACCAGTTACAATATTGCAAAGCTAACATGCTATGTACATACACTAAAACATTCAGTTCTGTTTACTTAACTAAAATGGCATATGCAACATGCTTTTATCAGGTTAGTTCTAACATGTTGCATTGGAACATTTATTCATTATTGTGTCTCTGTGTGTAAAAAAAAATGCATTCTTGTTAAGATACATTTACTTCATGCAGTGTGGGTCAGTGAAATTAGTTCTTATGTACAAATCTAAAATGTTTAAAAATTAGAGAGCCACCCCCATGACTACTTTATTCTTCATGTGTAGGCAATGGCATAATATCTACAGTCATGTGGGTCCTGGAAAGACAAGTAGTTGGAGGTTGGAAGACATTTGGAAGGTTTTGTAGACACAACTAGCATTCTCTTGGTAGATCATAAATTGGTAGCTCCTCCCCATAGTTCCACACCTTTAGCACTGCTAGCTGCATGAGTCTTGGGACTTGTCCATCAGGTGTACCGGTAACTCCCTCAATTACTGTTGGGCTGAATGACCTTTGTCCCTCCAGTGTAGATGTTCCCTTGGCAGAAGCCTTCCAGTGAAGTTTAAGTTTGTGACCATCAGCTTTTATTGACTGAATCATATATGGTAAGTCATTGTTTGCTTTCTTTTCTATCCAAGCTTTAGGGTAAACATCCTTTGCTGTAAGTGGTCCGTGTGTGCTATTTTCTCTAATCTTGTTTAAGTTCTTTCTTGCCTCTTGCAAAAGGTCTGTGGTGAGTATTTGGGCCTATTCTTTCATTCCTTCTTCATAAACTTCACAGGCAGCTTCTGTGGTCCTTGTGTTGGTTTTTCCACTGTGTGGAATGTTCTCAAAAAATGTGATAGAGGCCTGTTTTGATAACTCTGACATGTTATCATTAACATACAGTTGTGAAAGGTTGAACTGTCTTTCTGCAAGAACATTGTTTACTGGAAGACTGAAAATGTGCTTGGCGTAGAACTCGAACAGCTTTGGAGTGGCTTCTTTACTTATGAGTGAGCTCTGTTGTGATAAAGCCATTTCTTTGATCTCACGTAGCAATTGGGGTTCCTTTAATTTCCAAAGAGTGGCCCATTTAATTAATCCAACTCTGTCCTTAGAGACCAACGTGAGAATGTTATGTCCATGAACATGAAAGGGATTGTTCACTGACTTTTCTTTTTGATTTTCAGATCTGACTGGAATTCCAAGAAGCTTTAAGACCGAATGCCAGAAATGACTTTGGTATCTCTGAGCAGCTCCCATTCCAAACAACTTAGGAAAAGTGAACCACTCTGCTCCATGATCTTTGATTACTTTAAGTGCTTCTTGTAACATTGGCCTCTGCACTTGTTTTTAAAAATGGTCAATGGCTGCAGGGTCTTTCAATGACATCTTTACCTGTTGTGATGTTAAAGGAAAATGTTCTGATGGAGACTTCAACATTTCACTTAAAGTTTCATGGTGCTTCAAAACAGTTGCTGGCCATAACCATGCTAGGTAATCACTGGAAAAACCAAGTTCTGCATCACTAGCTTGGGATGTGTTCAGAGATGGGATGATAAACTTGTCAAGGAATTCAAACAAAAACTTGATTTCAACTTGGATCATAGGACTTGAGCTCATCTTAATGACATCTTGCCATATAGTGTGGTGGCTATCTGATTTTGGCAATCTTTGAAGGAGATGATCAGCAAGCTGTAAACAAGTTTATCCATATTTAAGATACCACTGGAGAGTCTCATGATAATACGTCCACCTTGTGTCAATGAATGTCTGAGGAAGGGGTGGCTCTTTACTAAGAATACCTAGAGAAACATACCTAACTTTGTATTGGCTTGGACGCTCATGATGGAGCCAAGATATTTTATGGGGGTTACTCATGTCACCCTTTTGCCCCAAACCCAGCCTGGCACATTCTTCTCAGCATGATGTTTAGTACATGTGGGTAGCATCCCACAAAAAAAAAACATTTCCTTTCCAAAAATTTTGGTGTTGTTTGCTAAGAGACCATTTACTTTTCCCTTTTGGGTAGAGGCATTGTCTCCAACCAACCCCGAAACATTGGTGATGTCATATTCGTTTTTCACAACATGATAATCCATGTCAGACTGGTGTTTTCTGGACCCGCTTGCTGTAAGGCTGTTTGCTAGGACGTAAGCTCGAGGCTTGCTCTCTATAGGGCACCAGGTGTGAACACCCACTATGTGCCTCTCTTCTCCTCCCTTGTGGGAGTCATCGCTCCAGAGATGAAAATCGTACTTGGAGTTTGAAAAGCGCTTCAGTAAAATTAGTTTGTCTGCTTCACCTAAGAGAACATTCCAGTCAGAAAGTGTACTTGGGGAGACAACAAAGTTTGTTGGGGGGCTACAGTCAAACAGAATATTGAAAATCAGATGTAATGCTACAGGTGTGTTTTGATAAGATAACAAAGATGCATGGTGCATTTATCTGACACAAGCCATAAACATCAAAATTCTTTAGTTGTATCCATTGTTACCATGTGCAAATGTCTTCACAAGGGAATATCCCTTTTTGACAAACTCATTGTTCCCCTGCAATTTCTTTTTCAGTTTTGAGGAAGCAGATCTTGTCCCCCTTAGCTTGTTGCCGACTTGTTTTTCTTTTTTTTGGTTCACGTAAGTTTGTTTTGACACTTTTTCAGTTGAATTTGGAGCCTCAACGCGTCCTTTTTCAATTGGATGTTCTTTCCTTTTACAAATACTGAAATTATGGAACGGTGACAATTTAAATTAGTTAAATGTAACCCACGGATTTCACACGATAGAGTTTGGAAACAAAGAATACAAAGTAAAAATGCTCGACTAGAAAATATAAATCTAGTAAAAAAATGTTTATCACACTTGTGAGGTTGAATAACTGAAACTATTACTATTACGTTTCCACGGCGGTCCGTGTGCAGATAATTTTGTTCATGTTTGTGAGAACTTCCAACTTAAGCCTTAAAACTTCACTCATAAAACTCTCGATACTGTATGACACTTAAAGATACGCGTCGTTATGATTTGTTGCCCGAAAAATTAACTTGCCAGTAGATTTATTACTGACTATGCGGCCATATCGACTACTCTACCTTAACATTCGAGAGGTTTTTCTTTTTCGGCTTCTGTTTGGTGAGATTGTAATCGGTTTATGATTAATACCATTTAAAAGTGGTATCAACTACGATGGCGCAAGTTGTAACCTGCGAAATTTTAGAATGGGAATGAAAATCAGTCACCGTAATTGGTGGCTCAGACAATCTGCAGTAGTATTCGTAGACATTTGCAAGTGTTTGTACTTCCATTCCCTCCTGAAAACACTTGCCTAGACTGCGTCTTAGGGTTTTGACTGTTCCTTTTAGATTGGCATTCTCGGATCCCACCCGTTACACTCTCTCTCGAGTCGATCGAGTTTTTCCTCACTTGAAAAGCTACACACTTGCACCGCAACGCCGCTTTTTCTATTTATTCGGAATAATTCGCATATTTTCTCGGCTTCTTTTTGACTGGTGGCTGACTTTTGCAAGAAAACTGGCTGCCGTGAGCTCTGTTACGTGTCATCAGGTCTCATCGTCGGCGAGTCGGACGGCGATTTAATTAACAAAAATCTATAACTTTGATGTAAACAACTCACGGCACGAGCCCGCGTTCTTTTTCTCAAGCAGTGTTACAAAGTAATGTAATCTGCGCATGTCTGAGATTTTCATGGGGTTACGGTTTCCATGGGTGGGGTACCTTTCCGTGAGGCCTAAATTGTAATAAAATCGCTACACTGATTTTACTTTCAATTCTCTATACACGATGCATAGGAGGGGGGGGGGGGGGGGGGGAGTAAAAACGTTTTTAGTTTACGAACATTTGTAATAAATGGCTAAATTTATTCGAGGATCGCGGGTGAAGCGCCGCGCTGCGTATGACTATAATAATTGTGACTTTGAAATCGCAGCTGCCGAGGGAGCCATTGACATTGTTTAATGATTTTTAGCAGCCTTGTATATAGGGTTCTAGATTTGCCATTCACCTTTCTCTTTTCTGTATAGTTTTAGATATGCTTTTACTTATCAGATTATTAGACTTTGAATCTGTTCAGATTTGACTCCGTTATTTATAGTTTTCCAGACACTTTGACAAAAAAAAAAGGGGTAGATGTGAGCCGAAAGTGAGTTATTTTGGATCGTTTTTTACGCTGTTAATATTTTGTATTGTAGAGGATTTTATGGAAATTATTGCTAAATAAATGGCTAAATTACTAGTCGAATGCAAACTGTAAAACGTGCACTGCCGATCCAAAGAAAGGCCCTTGTGGAATTTTTAACAACAATCTTGATCAATAGAGAACATAGCCGGTATCGCCGACTTAACAGTAATAAATAAACACATCTTTTTGATTACTTAGTACGTAGGAACGGGAGGAAAACACTGGGAGAATTCTTCTCGCAGTTCCCTGAATTATTAAATTATACACTGCAAAGATATTGTGTTGATTATCTGTAAAGATTAACTTCTTCCAGCGCTTTGTAGATGAACACTGATTGAAGTAAGCCTCATGTTCTAAAATTATTCAGTGAATGAATTTTTTTCAATTTTTCTTTTTCGGTGTCCATCTCTTTCCTGAAGCAACTTCCGCAAACCACTCATCACTCTTATCCTCTGCCATTGCCTTGAATAAGTTATGACAAAATAGAAAAAAAAAAAACAATCAGTAAAATATTTTAAAAGACTTGGGTACCTCAGATTAGAGGTTAAATGTTAGCTTATGAGTGGTCCCTCACTATCAGTGCTCAGACGCGAGATTTCCTCGCCCACGGGGAATAAAGATTATTACATGGAAAGTGCGTACGAACGATTTTTATTCATGTTGCGATGCAACGAAAATAGGAACGAGTGAGTGCAGCGACCCCCCCTCCCCCCATTTTGATGCATCGTTGGCGAACTGACATATAAGCGTTGGCGAACTTACCTTAGACGTTGGCGAATCGATCTAATACGTTGGGGAACTGGTCGTTGGCGAACTGACACGTTGGCGAAACGACCGGTTACCCAACGAATTGCGATGCACCAGAAAAAAGCGGACGAGTAAGCGTAGCGAACGAGTGAGTTTTTTGATGCATCGCAACGAGTGAATAAAAATTGTTCAAGCACTTTCCATGGTATCACGTTTTTATTCCGTACATACTGAAAATTTTTCTTACTGACCGACACATTTCAAAGATTGGAGGCGAGCGACTGTGAAAATACATCGTTCGTCCAATCAGAGACTAATCTCAGTACGTATGAAATGAAGTAGGGAAATCGCAAATTAAAGACTCGCAAATAAAATTCCTCGCGAAATTGGAGCAAGCAAAATTGAATCCTCTATAGAGAATTCAAAATCATAGAAAAAAAAAAAGGTCAATATGCAATAGCAAAACATATACAGTATATGTATTGACTAAAAAGCAAATTATTATTAATTGGTCTTACTGGTAAGTTCTATTTTGTATCTTCTGTTGTGAAATGATGTTAACTTGCAAAGATTTCGCATAAGGAGTAGAGAATGTGGGTATCACCTTCATCTGAATCGCAAGATTCGTACAAATTCCTAGGCATATCTTTCCTACAGTTCTCAAAAGTTACGACATTTTGAAAAAGAAAAATGATGTTGAGAACGCTTGAATCGAGATTTTCAAATTTATAAGCCCATTGAAGTCAAGAAAATAGCACCCCGCGCAATAAGGTGTCCCCAAAATCGTGGAATTAAGTACCATTAGGGGAGGAGGCCTTGAGCAACGCGAGCCGGCGAGAGGTCTGTAAAGATGCCTTATTCGCCTCATTATTACTGTCCAAGCCCCGGCCTTGAGCAACGCGAGCAGGCGAGAGGTCTGTAAAGACGCCTTATTCACCTCATTATTAGTGTCCAACCCCCGCCCTTCAGCAACGCGAGCCAGCGAGAGGTCTGTAAAGATGCCTTATTCGCCTCATTATTAGTGTCCAACCCCCGAAAACTTCTCCAAGACACATCTCAAATATTTCCGCGACGGAGAAACGAGCGTCCTGGAGGTTAACTAGATGCGAGCACTTCTTACAAAGTTCTTAACTCACGTTCTCAACAGTTGAAAAGTCGCATATATTTTTCCTTTACCTGTGGCAAGTGGTAGTGGGATTTCAGTACAATTTGCTGAAATATTTGCTATACGTACTTATAGAGTACAATATAAAATAAATAATCACCCTTACTGTATTGAGAAGTTGGTCTCCTTTTGG
This sequence comes from Stylophora pistillata, assembly GCF_964205215.1. Lineage (NCBI taxonomy): Eukaryota > Metazoa > Cnidaria > Anthozoa > Scleractinia > Pocilloporidae > Stylophora > Stylophora pistillata. Next base: position 15,500,477 of record NC_142531.1, read on the forward strand.
ATCAACAGTTGACAACTATCTAAATGCTCCATCGCCAATGAAACAAATTTTATGTCCATCCTGAAATGAAAAGTAAAACAACACATTTAAATTTGATGATAGTACCAAAATTGTTACCAAAAGATTAGCTGACCAATACATTTGATGAATTCCCACGAAGTGGAGAAGGGGGACGGTCTGATAAATTTTCCAACAGGTATGCCTAACCTTAAGCCCTAAATGGTTTCACTTTCATATACCATTTTGAGGAAAGCCAGTGCATCATTTTCCTACTCTACGATTTATATCCTGTAAGGCTAAAGACAAGATAAAACGAACAAGAAAGAACAGGAGTGCCCTCCCTCCTCAAACTTACCGGATCAGCTAAGATAAGTACTTCCACTGTGGCCTTTCCGGGCGTATGCAAACTGACAAGTGGTGTAAGAATTGTATGACCTTCATTTTTTCTGAAGATTCAATTTCTGGTAACTGTAAATGCTTGGACCTGAGAAAGCAATGCGTCCAAATGCTGTAGCGCGATCAACGGGGTGTCCGAGGTGAATAAGTTCAAGCTTACACTTGTCTAAATCATAACCTAGCAATGCTGTTGTCTCTGTCTTTTGATACAGTGTCATCCCCAACAAGTTTTGCCAGTAAAGCAAAGATTTGGTAAGGTCTGAAACTCCAAGAGAAACTTTTCTCACTGGATCTGTTAAAGAAAAAAAAGAGAGAGGGTTTGGTATAATAATAATAATAATGATAATAATAATAATAATAATGATGCTGATGATGATGATGATGATGGTGACGATGAAGATGATGATAATAATAATACCTTTATTCACTATAATCACAAAGTATTTACAAAAATTATGATAAAATGCTTAAAAATCGAAGAAAAATGCATCAAAATATCTAGTAAAAATCCAAGAAAAACTCATGGATACACACTTCGTTTAATCACTAACTCAAGATTATTTACAAAGAATATAATTGATAAAATTTGTGTAAGCAAACTCCACAAAAATTCAACATGATGTATAAAACAAAAGGCATTCAGCTTGAAAATTGCCCTAAAATAAAAGAAAACTTTAGATACCCGCCAATAAGAAAATTATAATAATAATAATAATAGTAATAACTTTGCGTGGGTAATGGTTTTTCCTCTCGTACATTTCTAAATAGTTGACACAGAATACATCTATTAAATTCGGTTCTCTAGGATCTGACTCGTAACAAACCCAAACTAACTTTGATAACAAAAACGACCTACATATAAAAATCGCGAAAGCAACTACTAGTTCATATTAATAATAATAATAATAATAGTCCATTCATATAGTGCACACATCCACTACTTATTGAAGGCGCTTTACAAAATTAATCCTAAAACCATGAAAACTTACTCTAAAAACTTAGAAAATAAAAAGCAAGCAATATACCAAGAAACTACCCAGGTGGAAATCTTATTAAGATCTTGTAAGATCTTACAAGAATCTTGTAAGATTCTTATTAAGATTAAGATCGTAATAAGATCTTGTTTAACTCTTAAGATCTTAAAAAATCTTGGTAAAAATCTTGTAAGATCTTAAGAGGATCTTACTAGATCTTATCCAAAGAAATCAATATTCAACATTCTAAGATCTTAAAAATATCTTGTAAGATCTTAAGAGAATCTTACACGATCTTATCAGAAAAAAAATCAGTATTCAACTTGCTAAGATCTTAAAACATCTTAATAAAAATCTTGTAAGATCTTAAAATAAATCTTACAAGATCTTGTCAAATTTAGTCAGTGTGTAGCATTTTAAGATCTTAAAAGATCTTGATAAAATCTTGTAAGATCTTAAAGAAATCTTTCAAGACCTTGTCATCAAAAGTCAGTTTGCAGCATTCTATTGATACAAAAAAATTACAAGATCTCAGAAAATTATTAATTAAGGTATCAACACTCTAACATCTATTAAAAACAATGTTAAGACAATCTTACAAGATCTTGTCAAAAAAGTTAGCTTTTAATGATATTTCATGTAGGCAAATAGTAATACTAAGAACAACAATTTTTTATGCATAAATAGCGTTATCTACTGCGAAGAATCGTGCATCATACGTAACAATCACTTAATTTGAGTCTCAAGGCTATTTATTTGAGCATGAGTGCTCTACTAATTTGGGAGACTGTGATATTCGGATATACAGCGATAAAAACCCTCGATGTCCTTTGATTTGAATATTTTAATCAACACACTACTCACATGGCAGCCAACGAGTATCACAACAACAACTTTCCCTAGGCATCACGGGATGCCTACAAACACAACCTTTTCGCACTTCCGGTACAATACACTACATCCCTCCCTGTTTTTCCTTAATTTAGAGCGAAAACCCAAACATAAATAACACAACTCTTACAATGTCTTGCATATAAATGCAGGCCCGGGCCTACTGTTCATAAACAAAGTCCAGTCGGATTCCTAACATAATATCAATGAGCCTACAACAAATAACATTCAATTATCCCTTAGAAAGTTCGTAGTCGTCAAATCGTTTAGGCGGTCTGACATTCCGAGCTGGCCTAGGACAAACTATCTGGTTAAGTGGACTTCGGATAGTGGCAGTGGCCTGCTGAACAGATATCGATGATCCAGTTGGCCCTGGCCTTGGGAGTTCATCCTCCCCTTTTGCTACCTCTGTTTGGTTTGTTCCTTCTTGCTCTCGATGGACGGGAGTAATATCGACTTTCGCCTCCAAGGGTTTCTCTTGATACTTTTTCACAAATGAGACATTTCTTTTAAATTCGGCACCGGCTGTACTTCTAATTGTTACCTCTCCTCCTTTCCTGTCTATTACTTCGCAAGGATTTGGGTCATAGTTTGGAGACAATTTGTTAGTCTTCGAGTTCTTCAGGAGTACTTTATCTCCAACCTCCACTTCACTTGCAACAGCAATTCTCTTTGCATCAACATACTCTTTCTGTGATAACTTCCTTGACCAGTCTCGATCGCGGACTTCCTCATTAGTGATAGGTGCCTCCCTTCGCAAGTCTGGCAACTTTGACCGCATTTCCCTTCCAAACATCAGGTAGAAGGGTGTTGCCCCAGTTGTCATCTGAGGAGTTGACCTATATGCGGTTAGGAACGTCTGTAACTCTTGACGCCAATCTTTCCCCTCAATGTGAGCTATCTGGACTGACTTCATCAATGTGCGATTCTGACGCTCTACTTCCCCATTGGCCTGCGGCCACAGGGGAGTTGTTGTGCGGTGTTCTATCCCATTTTCTGCAAGGAAGGCTTCGAATTCTTCAGATACCAGTTGAGGCCCATTGTCAGTCTTGAGTGTATGCGGCACTCCAAACCGGGCAAATATTGGTTTTAGAGCTTCAATGAGTCTTGTGCTAGAAGTTGACCTCAAAATAACCACTTCAAAATATCTACTAAAATAGTCTACCACCACCAGTAAACTTTCCCCTGAAGGTAAGGGACCAAGAATGTCAGCTGCACAATCTTCCCAAGGGCCACTGGGAGGAAGAGCTCGTGCCATAGGTTCTGGGGGAGCATATTCACTGACCACTTGACAACCATGGCAACTCCTGCACAGCTTCTCTGCATCAGCATCCATCTTGGGCCACCATACTTTACTGCGCAGTCTACATTTTGTTTTAACAATACCCTGATGTCCCTCGTGGGCCAACTCCAAAACACGCGGTCGCAATTCTCGGGGAATCACTAGCCTGGAACCCCGTAAAAGCAGCCCACCATATGTACACAATTCATTCTTCACATGCAGGTATGCAGGTACATTGCACTGACTCCAATCTCCTGTTTGGACACATTCTTTGATGAGGTTCAGCTCCATATCCTCAGCTGAGGCTTTTTCTAGTTCAGCAGGTGTCAAAGCACAAGGAACACTATTCTCAACCACAGCATGCACAAAGTCATAATCTTCTCCGTCGTTACCTTGGAACCCACAATTTAGCCTAGACAAGGCATCTGCGATGTTGGTCTTGCCTGGTCTGTAAACAACCTTAAAGTGATAGGCCTGTAGGCGAAGGACCCACCTTTCCACACGGGCAGAAGTCTTCGATTTCTGAGAATAGATGTACTCCAGCGGCTTATGATCCGTCTCAAGCTCAAACTCCCTGCCGAAAACATACATATTAAAGCGTTCGCAAGCCCATACCAGGGCTAAGGCCTCTTTCTCTGTTTGGCTGTATCGCCGCTCCACATCAGACAGGCGTCGCGAAGCATACCCAATCACACGCCACTCACTTCCATGTAGCTGGGTTAAAACCGCTCCAAGCCCCACCGGTGACGCATCTGCCACAATTCTTGTTCTGCTGTTTACATCGAAGTAAGCTAGGACATCCGCGTGCGTGATCAGCTCTTTTAACTTCTCGAATGCCAACTGTTGTTCTTTGCCCCATTTGAACTCAGTATTCTTGTGGGTTAACCTCTGAATGGGTTCTGCAATGGATGACAGATCTGGGACAAACTTAGACACAAACTGGGCAAGACCGAGGAAAGATCTGGCTTCACTAACATTCTGTGGAGGACCTGCCTGTCTGATTGCTGCGACTTTCTCTTCACTGGGTTCTATACCGGTCTGTGTTACTTCGTGACCAAAAAATGTCAATCTGGGTAATCTGAATTCACATTTGTCTTTGTTCAGTGTCAGACCTGCTTCCCTCAATCGATCGAGCACAGCCAAGAGCCTCCTATCATGCTGCTCCTCCCCTTGTCCGTGAATTATTAGGTCATCTGCTATATTAGCCACGCCCTCACAGCCTCGCAATACGTCCCGGATGATTTGTTGGTACTTTTCAGGTGCTGAGGTGACACCAAACATGAGTCGGGTATATCTATAGAGACCACGGTGAGTCACGAACGTTGTCACATGTCTACTCTCCTCAGCAAGAAGTATCTGATGAAATCCCCACTTCAGATCTACACGACTGAATACTGTGCTACCATTAAGATCTAGAAGCACCTCCTCTATTGTAGGGATAGGCTGACGTTCCCTCACTATTGCCTGATTGGCACACCTCATGTCTACACAAATCCTGATATCTCCATCTGCCTTGGGTATAACCACAAGTGGTGAGACCCACCCTGTTGGTCCATCAGGAACCTCCTCTATAATTCCACTCTCCAACAATTCATCTAGCTTTCTCTCGACTTTCTCTCGTACACCGAATGGAATCCTGCGGACTGGCTGCGCCACCGGCTTCACCGAATCATCGATATTTAACTTCAACTCGTAATCCCTAAGAAGCCCAACACCGCTGAAAAGTTCTTTGTACTTTTCTTTGATATCAGCTTCTGTATTGACGGCATTAACGGCATGGCTAGGCCCAAGTCGTAGCAAACCAAGTTTCACTGCTGTTTCTCTGCAGAGGAGACTTCTGCCATCTCCATTTATAACTACAAAATCAGCTTTGCAGGTCACACCAGTGTCAATGGACATTATATCTGCTGTAAGTGTTCCAAGTGTTGGCAATGGCTTTGTACTTCCATAAGGAAATAAGGCTTTGGCCTCCTTTCGGGTCTGACACTGGATTTTCTGTGACTTAAGCCACTCCCAAGTTCCTTGGCCTAAAAGGTTGCATGTTGCTCCTGAGTCAACAAGGACATTTGGCAAATGAGTACCTCCAACTACAACAGTTACTATTCCACTCTTTTGGTCAGGCTTATCCTCCACTGAAAACACATAGTTAGGTGTTGAGTCTTGTCCTGATTTAGTGCTACTATCAACATAATTTGTGTTTGTCTTTCTGCCTCTTTCATTCATACTAGATGTATTTCTCCAATCACGCCGACCGTCACCTTGTCTTTGCCCCATATGGGAATCCTTAGCGAGCTTCTTACAACACTTGACCTTGAAATGTCCAATTTCTCCACACTGAAGACACTTTCTACCTCGAGCAGGACATCTCCAATCTCTGGCTAAGTGATCCTCTCGACCACAATTGAAACAGCCCCTCTTCTCGCTACTAGTGCTCCCTTTTAAATTTACCACACTGTTAACCTGCTCTGAACTTATGTCGCCTCCCCTTGCCCCATCGTCAACAACAGTGTTCACTTGTCCTGAACCACTGTTAGCCCCCATTGCTTCCATCTGCAAATTAACTGCTTCCTGTGCCCGAGCTGTAACTAGTAGATCATTCAAAGTAACACTGCCTTCCTTTTCTAAAAATTTCCGACGCAATTTTGCCGAGTAACATTTGTCAATCAATTGATCCCTGATGTACTCATCTTCCCGCTCTCCAAACTCACACGAAGCGGCTCGTAGTCTGAGCCGACAAACAAATTGATCGACGGTTTCTTCATTACTCTGACTAATTTGCCGAAACAAATGTCTCTCAAACGGTACGTTAGCTTTAGGAATAAAATAGTCATCCAGTACCTTGAAAGTTTCGGCGTAGTTCTTCTCTGCACCATCAGGCACCAGTGTGAAATAAACTTCCTGTACATCGAGTCCAGCTGTGTGAAGTAACAGGCCACATTTCTGCGAGTCATTCGTGATCCCTTTACCAAGCGCGTATAACTGAAACGCTCTTTTCCATTTTCTCCATCGCTGCGAAACCGAATGCGGATCTCCTTTAACTTGAAAAGGCTGCAAACTGCCTACTTCCACAGCCACTGGGGTCGACACCCCACTACTTGTGCTCGCCGAACCGCCATCTCCCTCACTCGATTCTCCGCCAGGCATTGCAAAGAAGTATGTCCCCTCCAAACACAAAATGGTAAAAAGAAACTAGCACAAGGACATTCCTCTCCATCCCATCCTCGTCGCCAGATGTGATATTCGGATATACAGCGATAAAAACCCTCGATGTCCTTTGATTTGAATATTTTAATCAACACACTACTCACATGGCAGCCAACGAGTATCACAACAACAACTTTCCCTAGGCATCACGGGATGCCTACAAACACAACCTTTTCGCACTTCCGGTACAATACACTACAGAGACTACAACTCAGAACAAATCAACTGAAATATTGTTTTTTTATGTGAGGGGAAAACCGGAGTACGCGAAGAAATAAAACCTCTTGATTAAAATAGCTTTTTCAAACAGATCTAGTGCATTTGAACTTCAATTTTAAAATCGTCAACGCAAATCGACAACGATCGCTTTGAAAACGTACAGTTCAACAAATCACGGTATACGCCGCCATTTTGTTGGGCAGGCAAAACATTGGGAGGCGCGGCTACCAAGCCCCATTCATTGACTGTAAAATTTCGACCCGTGACTCGGTGCAAGCTACATTTCCTTCATTTTCTTCCTGTCAGATGAATCTCTGGTCTTCAAATTTTCAGAAATTTTAGGTAAGTATATAGCCGAAGTATGTACGAAATTTTAGCCGCCTGAGATCGATCTTTCCTGCGATTTTTTTACTTTTTACGGAGGTGACATATGCTATTCAACCAAGTGAAAGAGTGTCAAACATCAAAGAGAAAATGTTCAAGCATGTTTTCTACTTTTTTGCACGTCATATTCCATTTTTTGATTATGTAAGTGTTACTTATACTTTTTTGAATCTCAGGCGCGTTTATGTCGACTGCCAAGCCAAAAACAGCTCGCTGTTGCGTTGGTGGTTGTAACGACGATAGATATCCGACAAAATGTTGTTCGATCCCACGTTAAGGAAACGCGTTTCTTTAAATTTACCACAGCCAAGAATAAACACCAGAAATGGAAAGATGCTATAGCCCCAGGATTAAGCGGTATGATTTTTCACCTGGAAATGGGACTTTTGTCTGTGCGAACCACTTTGTAGACGGACAGCCTACTAGAGAATATCCCAACCCTACACTTTTTTTGTCTGTACTGAAAAACAAGTTCGACAAGACTCCTCTAAAAAGAAGATTATTGGATAAAGAGGCAAGCTCATCCGCATCTAATGATTCTTTAGGGGACACTGTTGAAATGGATTTTGGCATTAAGCCACTGCCAGAGGTTCCCGAAGATAAAGAGATTGAGTTAGAGGTTGTTGAACCAGAGGATGTACATAATGAGCCCTCGCCACAAGTTCCACTTTTTTACCAGTAGTTTGAAGACCTCTGACGTTAAGATAATCTTTTAATGTACCAACAGACAAGTCAAGGAAATCGTCATAAGTCTCCATTCTATTGTTTATTTGTTTTCTCTTTTATTCAAACTAGAATTCTGTTAGACATTTAAGAATAAACACTAGCGAGAAAAACACACAACGTTTCGATGACTCCATGTCATCATTCTCAAGTGAGAAGGGAATAAAAATGAATAGTTAATTTATACCGTACGAACGGTATAAATTAACTATTCATTTTTATTCCCTTCTCACTTGAGAATGATGACATGGAGTCATCGAAACGTTGTGTGTTTTTCTCGCTAGTGTTTATTCTTAAATGTCTAACAAAATCTAATGTCATTCGAATACAGAATTCTGTTATTGATTTTATTTTAGCCCAAGTACAAAATTCAAGGTGCTAGTAATGTAAGTAATGTTGGTGAGACCTGGAGTTGGAAGCTCCCCCACAGCATCCTTGGTAGGTGTCATGCACTGCAATGGTTGTTTTAATAATGGCACGAGGGCTCAATTTTAGCAATAGCCTGTGAGGCAGTCACCTGAGTTCAGCTTTACATCTACAATAATTAGAGACCTTAAGATCAACATCAATGAAAATATCACCTCAAAATATAACTTTGTACTATTGTAAGTCTTTCCTGGTTATTCCATCTTATTCATGTTGCCTAATGTGGACGAAGTATCCTAAAAATGAATTAGTGCCAGCAGTTTCACAGTAAGAAAAGATAATAAAAGATAGGCATTTTTTATGGGAGCATTGCCCTTAAAACCTCAAATTTGGTGATTTCATGTCGTTTTATGCACAGTACCAAAAATATATGAGCTGCACATACAGCAAGGTTATTTTCAACTTTTAACCAATCATACTACTGTTTGGAGGCATTTTCTTCACCATCACCATTGTAGATCTTAAGGTCCCTATTGAAACTTCTTGGAAATGAGATAGTCACTAATGACACATATTTTTTTTTCTTTTAGATGCACAATGAGGTTAAACTTCTTGCCATTCCCTCTGGTAGGGACCTGAAGAAATATGCATTTAAGGTGTTTTCGCAGCTTTTTACAACAGAAGAAATGGCTGCTGGAATTCTTGAGCCAGCAAGAGAAAAAGCAATGGGGAAGAAAGTGCTGGACCCCCACAGGACAAGTCTTTGAAGAAGTAATTAATTTCTTTTTAGTTTCACTGCATTGTGTAATTACCTAAGAATATATATTCTCTTAGCTTGTGTTTAGGATCATTGAAGAGGAGTTCCCTTTACAGAATTTCACATTATTTAAAAAGATAATAACTATGATTAAAAACTGGATCATTGGATAATGCAATTCAAGACTTTTTATTGGCTTAGCCATTATGGTAGATGAGCCAATATACCATAATCTAATATCTGTACATTGAAACATCTGGTTTCTTCTTACAAAATAAAGTCGAGAAGATTTGTCTAATATCTTAGGGGCATTTTTTTTTAATAAAACAATTAGTCCACTCGTGCTTATTGGATATGAGATGATCATAGCCAACTGGGCGCTACGTGCCTCGTTGGCTATCTATCATCTCATATCCAACGCGCGCTCGTGGAATAATTGTTAATAGTTAAAGGCTAGTTAAATGTAGAATTGAAATGTGAATGTATAATAGCTAACATAGAAAAGCCTAACTTAAAAAGGAACATAGTTAATTTTTATACTTGTCTGTGACATTGATATCTTTTTCATCACAGTTAATAGGTTCCACTGTTACTGTTACCATTCAGGGTTCGTACACTTTTGACCTGTTAAAATTCCATGATTTTCTACAACTTTTTCCATGACCTTTTGAAAGATTCCAAGATTAGAATGCAGTGTGAAAGAATGTTTGCAAACATTCTCACAATGCGTGCTTCTGTTTGTTTCTAATGAAATTAAATCTGAATTTTTGACTCGTCAGTTAACTTTTCAACTTTGGGTCTTATTGCCTTTCACTCATAGAGAGCATATTGATTTTCCATGACTTTCCATGACCCACACCTAAACTGCATGACTTTCCTGGCCTGAAAAAATGAAATTTGGAAATTCCATGACATGTATGAACCCTGCCATTATTACAAAGACCATATTACATTGAGCATCCTCTTGAACATTAACCTCCTAAATGTTCTCGAATTTTATAAATGAATGAAATTATTTTGCATCTTTATTCATGCAGGAGCCATAACAGAAAAGTTTGGAGAGGTTCCATTCTAGAAGAAGTGGGGCCAGATACGGCAGTCTTTAAACCAAAAGTGTTTAGATTCCAAAAGGAAACTTAAAAGTGATGAGAATGTCATTGAAACCTAAAAAGTCACAACAATAACAAGTATTATTCTTAGATTTTTAGGTCACTGTGAGTCCAACACTCACATCACTTTTGAGTTTCCAAACTTCTAATTCTAAAAATGTATTGTTAAAGGGAAACTCCACCTTGACTCAAATGAACAATTTGAAATTGAACAAAATAATATGTGCAATCAATTTTCATTAAATTAGTTGTTGTTTCAGAAAAAAAAAGAATTTAGAACAACTTATTTTCACTTTCAAATTTCCCAGGTGCCACTATCTTGAATGATTGTGATGTGCCATGGTTGGAGTTATTGTTTTCACAAAAAGGGCTTTTGTTTGAAACAAGAGAGCAACTATTGCCCATCACAGTTATTCAAGATGGCGGCATCGGGGAAATTTAAAAACCAAAACAAGCGTTTTTGAAATTCGTTTATTTTGGGTCCCGATTCTTTCATTGCAAAAACGTTTGAACAGTTCTGATTGCGCACAATATGTTCTGTAGTTTAAAGTTATTGTCCTGTTTTAGTGGAGGTTCCCTTTAGGTAAAGAGTGGTACATTAGATTTTTTAGAGCCTAACAATAATTTGTTGCAGCTTTTTTGAATTATGCATTTGAATTAGTCTCTTTCAAATGATATTTAATCTTACCTTCATACTTTTTAGTAAAATAAGTGGTAATTTTTTTTCCATTTATGAAAATTTGGAATACCATTATTATGTTGCAAAGAGGTACATCGCCCTTTAATTTTACTTGCGAACAATTTAGTAGTGTCCTTGTTTTCTGAGTTTCAAACTTGTATAAATAGTTCACTGCTTTGTGATAAAAATAGGATTTCTGTTTTAATAAAATATTGTTCTAAAGTTTTTTTCTGCTCTTTCTATTTTGGTAATATTGTTTTTTAGCAGAAATGAGAAATATTTTGATGAGATCTGAGTAAGATCTTGGTAAGATCTCATATTGTTAAGATCTTGTGAGAATCTTGGTAAGGTCTTGTAAGATCTTACAAGAATCTTGGTAAGATCCTCTAAGATTTTACAAAAATATTGGTGAGATCTTGTAAGATCTTACAAGAGTCTTGGTAAGATCCTCTAAGATCTTACAAGAATCTTAGTAAGATATGGTAAGATCTTGGTAAGATCTTTGTAAGATCTTGGTAAGATCTTTGTAAGATCTTGGTAAGATCTTTGTAAGATCTTGGTAAGATCTTGGTAAGATCTTTGTAAGATCTTGGTAAGATCTTTGTAAGATCTTGGTAAGATCTTTGTAAGATCTTGGTAAGATCTTTGTAAGATCTTGGTAAGATCTTGGTAAGATCTTTGTAAGATCTTGGTAAGATCTTGGTAAGATCTTTGTAAGATCTTGGTAAGATCTTTGTAAGATCTTGGTAAGATCTTGTAAGATCTTTGTAAGATCTTGGTAAGATCTTGGTAAGATCTTGTAAGATCTTGGTAAGATCTTGTAAGATCTTGGTAAGATCTTGGTAAGATCTGGTAAGATCTTGGTAAGATCTTGGAGCATTTTCCTAAGATCTTGTAAGAATCTTGTAAGAATCTTAATGAAGAAGTAAGATAAGATCTTAGTAAGAATCTTATTAAGAATCTTACTAAGATCTTAATAAGATTTCCACCTGGGTAGAGGCTAAAATATTAAAAATATGATAAAGAGTTACTCTTGATAAATTTTGGAAACAGGAAGGTTTTGAGTTTTTTCTTATATGACAAAACTGTTCTGGATTGTCTTATTTCAAATGGAATAGAGTTCCAAATCTTCCGAGTGCATGTAGAGAAAGCTCTATCACCATATGTTTTAGTATTACAGTTTAGCTGCATCAGCAGGTCTTGAAGGTTTGAGTATAGAGACCTAGTCGATTTTCGATGTTCCAAGAGTTCTGTTGGACATTGCTTCTTAAACAAATCTATAACTTCTATTTCTATAAATCTACTAGCTGTCTATCACAATGCCTCAATTTGATTGGTCACATTACTCTCTTCTGTGATACAAAGTGAATAACTTGAAGTGTGAAGCCTAACAATGTGTCCTTGTAAACCAAATAAAATTATAAGATGGAGATGTCTTGTCTTTAATTTTAAATTACTAGTAGATTCATATGCAAATAATTAGATAATCTGCTGTCATTCTTGATGCCCTAAAGCTGATGCAGGCTAAGTCGCCATCATAGATATCACCAGAATTCTCAAACTCATAAACATCTTATTGTAAACACTTTAACCCCTAAGAGTGACCAGCATCTAATTTCTCCTTACAATGTCACCCCTGAATCAAACATTAAGGTCAGGAGAATAAAGGAAATGATTGCCAACCAAAGAAGCTCTTGACTGTTACGGTAAACAATTTCTCCTGGTTGGCATCTTAGAAAATAATATAGAGAGCAGTGTGGAGAAAATGCATACTGATCTTAGAGTGTGGAGGTAATGAATATTGCTTAGTTTTCTGTGAAAAAACCTCATCCAAGATTTTAATCTACCAGAAGCTGGTAATTTCACCATTTTTTTTTATTGCATTAATCATGTAACACTTTAGGTGGGCACCAAATTAACATTCATTCATGTTCCAACTCACCACCAGTAACATCCTGGGCTACCAGGGTAAACTTGTAGCCACCAGGTGCTTTGACAGGGATACAACCTTCTCCTAATTCTTCTGTGACAGGGTAGCTTTGTTGCTTTGCATTTGACACAGCAGTTTTTTAGTTGCAGTTATTCCCTGCACAAAAAATAAATGATTATTGCTTTTTAAACAAAACCTGAGAAATTACTTCAGGTTGAGATAACCTTTCCAGAGTTTAGTATATCTTGCAAAGGGTGTAAATGATTGTGTGAAAAGAAATCAAATACAGAAAGCTTGAGGTCTCAGTTTAGTTTGTTCTAATTATCCCTTTGATTCCCAAGATCTGTTTGTTCACTCTCCCATCAAACTACCACACATTTTCTTGCAAGGTATAGTTTTGAGAATTTGGTAGTTGATCAAGATAAAAAGTTCTACCTGGTAAGTAGAAGTATTCTCATAGCCCTTTTTCTGTGGTTATTATGGGGAGAAGCTACATGTTAATCACTTCTGGGAGTTGGAGGGTTACCCTCTATGCTTAAGAGATTCCCGATAGCTGTCACTTGTATTTTATCATTCCAGAACATAAACATAACAAGATTTTTTTTCATCTATATATTTAAGCCACTCTTCATCATCTCTTCAAAAGTGTCTTTGAAATTCTTGACTTTTGAGGACAACTTACCAGTATTTTATAACACAAGCAAAGTAAAGGGTGCACTCTGATTGGTCAATTCAGCATCCACCATTTGCCCATGGGTGTACACTGCTGATGTGAGCAAATGCAAAGACTAGTTTTCTGTGCGTGCTTGTTTTTCTGGTCACGCAAGATTTGTTAAATAAAAGAAAATTCTTTTGCTACAATGTAGCAATGTTATGTTATAAAACCAATGGTAAATGCCACAGTGTGCACTATTGAGTTATGGATGCACTTGGGAGGTTTGCTAAGCGCTGAAGAGGCTAGAGCCACTCTCGGCTATTACCTTGTGTGACTCTTGCACTTCTTTAGTGCTTAGCAACCTCCCGTGTGCATCCCTAACTCAATAGTGTACACTGTGGTGTTTACCATTTGTTGATTAATCAAGGGTAGACTGTGAATGACACCATCTGGCAAGGAATAATCTCAGGCCTGTCAATCCTTTGAGCCCTTAGGATGATTACCAGCTAATTTCTCCTTACAATATCAGCCCTGAATCACACATTAGGGTCACAAGAATAATGGAAATGATCACCAACTGGCCAAGCTGTTAATTTTTAAACAGATTCTCTTTGTCAGCTCCTTAGGAAATGTATGGTGAACAGTATTGAGAATAGGCATACTGATGTACGGATGTAAAGGAAAAATTAAGGGTCAAGTTGGCATGTTAGTTTTTATAAAAGGACAGAAACAAGTGGATCTATGGGAACTCTGTGATACAAGGATACACTATACAATAGTTAACTAGAGCTATGGCAGTTATGACTGGAAACAAACTTGCACATGGAAGGAGAAAGTTCTTACTGCCACATTTACTAAAAAGAATATAATAGTTGCATGGTCAACCTGATGCTGGGGCCAACCCCTGTGACCTAGAAGAGGAATTTTGTGTTTTAGGAACAGAAAAAATAAGCCATGAAGGTCTCATATCACTGGTAGTAGATAATCACCTGAAAATCATTTCCTAGCTGATATGTTTTAAAGGGTTAGTATAATCTATTGCAGGACAGATGCATAAATATGACGTCAAAAATGATAACATTTCACTTTGTTATCATATAAACCAAATAGATTTCATGTTGCCATGCATGGGTCTGTGCAGTAACAAACCACAGAAGATATTAAAATGTGTTCAGAACATCAGTAACATGTTTGGCTGCACCTCCTCTGCCATTCTTTTGTCCTTACCACAATTTGACGTCATTTGTGATCTGCTATTACTGAACAGAGAAATGGCAACATGGAGTCTGCTTGTTAATTGGCAAATAACTGGTCCATTTAAGCAAGCTGCATGTCAAAATATGGGTTAACAGCTGGCTTGCAGTCTGCTCAAAGCGATATAATTATCCAGTTCTACTTTTTGTAACTCTTCCATGAAATGTGCCAAACAAGTTAGGTAAACAAATGAAAAGTACACAAGTTTGGTAGGAATTGCTTATAGGGATACCTTTCTAAAAATTAATGTCTGCTATAGTGCATGCAAGCAAACAATAGCAACTTCCTTCAGGGAACTGTATAATGCCACTGAAAGTTGAAAAACAAACCAGAACATGAAACTGACACTGATTTATGTCTATTCTGGTTGAAGATGATATATTTCTTTCCCCTTTTTTTCATGGCAGACTTGAGCTGTAAAACTCAGATCATGTTGTACATGAAAGGGCCAAGGTCTGCATACAAGATCAAATGGCATAGGGACTAGAGGTTATCAGGATTTTACTTTCTGGGTAGCTTGACTACTGACTATACCTTAAGTTAATTTTTTACCTTTGCATTTCTGGATGGAGAGAGACATTATGAGCCCAAGTAAATGTGTTGCATAGGAACACAGTAACAAACAAAAATAACATGTAAAGTCGTTTTATTTACCTCTTTTAGCCATTATTTCTTTAATCCTCCATACTGTCTTGAAGATTTCAAAATTGTAGTTGGGTGGTAACTGTTGTAAAAAGAATAATCATCTTAATCAGAGAGTATTATTTACCTTGATCTCTATAAGTGCAAAATCTGATATAGCAAGTGAGTTTTAACTATGTTGGTCAAACTCTTATGACCTGTTTTTGATAATGCCAATTCCAGAAAAAATGCATTTATCAAGAACGTACACACTCTTTAACAAATGGTTAACACCACAGCATTAACACTATTGAGTTACAGACACACACAACAGGTTGCTTAAGCATGAAAGAAGTACAAGAGCTGTCCAAGGCGATAGCCATGAGTGACTCTAGCTTCTTAAGTGCTTAGCAAACTTCCCAAGTGCATCCATAACTCAATAGTGTGCACTGTGGTGTTTACCATTTGTTTTATAACATAACATTGATACATTGTAGGTAAAGAGTTACCTTTCATTTAACACAGAAATCTTATGTGAACAGAAAAAAAAAGGGAGAGGAAACTAGTCTTTGTATTTGCTCACATCAGCAGTGACACCCATGGGCAAATGGTGGACACTGGATTGAGCAAACACAGTGTGTGTTTTACCTTCATTGGTTATGTTATTATAATTATTAATAAAATGCATTTTAATTACATGTGAAAACAGATACAAGAATGCTTAATTTAGTACAGTCGAGACTAGACTGCAAAATTAGAATAAACTTGAAAAGTAAGATCTGAAACTTAAATAACAACCCTAAATGCTTCAACAATATCATGACTTAAAGGAAAGATTTTAAGTTTCCCGAGAGTAACTTGCAATACATGTCTTATTAGATGTTTTGTTGTGTAGTATCGCTGAGTATTTTCACGAGTTGTGCCGTACTTTGACGAGCGAGTCAATATACAAATAATGAGTAAAAATACTCAGCAATACTACATAACAAAACGTCTAATAAGTTATTTATTATCCAACACACAAAACCGTTATTTCGGTGCGGGTGAATTTCGCGGATATTTATTTCGGGGAGTGCGTGACAGAAGTATGCGAAGCGGAATGGAATCGGCGCATTGTTGTGTTGCTTTTTCTATTTTGTTCAATAAATGAAGAAATTTCCTGGTCGTCTAGCTGTTTTTCTTCGTTCGATTCATCCAATAAACTTGGATCTATATTTGTAAGCCATTTTGACTCTTCGTCATCGGAAATATGATTCAAATTGTCTGCCAATTTTTTTTTCATAACCACAATCCAATTCTTCGCTTGCGCGATGCAAGAAAACCTGTTTAACCGGTACTCTAGAGAACAAATTCTTTGTTTTCAACCACGTGCACGTGACAAAAATTTGCTACGTCATCCGCGGCCGCCACGTAACTAAGCTTTCAAAATGGCCTCTTCCAAAGGCGTGCTTGATGTGAACCTTCACAATTCGGATTACTTTGCGGGTGTAGAGGGTCCTACGAAGTCAAGGTACCACAAAAAAATAACAGTTTAAGGCTTCGACCGATATGCGTTGAGAAAAAGTGATGTCTCCGAAAACATCGAGCTCCTTCTGGACGTTAATATCCAGATATTGTGAACTACTTACAAAAACCCAAATGAAGTTGTTGTGTTTCCCAGAGTTAGTCACGGTAGTGTATTTTTTTTCTGATGATCTCGGAGAGAAGCAAACAGAGCAAAATAAAGGACTCATTTTTATCGACCTCGGCTAACAACTCTTGTTTTACTAGGTAATTTGGTTACTTCAACTAAGTTGAAATTGTAAATTGGCCATCGTTAAGTGTTAAAAAGCTGACGTTTCGAGCGTTAGCCCTTTGTCAGAGCGATCTAGTCGATCTTGACACGACAGCTGCAAATTCAGAAGACATATCACTCATAGTACTCACGTTAGCGAGTGATATGGCATATTTCAAGGATCTAAATTTTGGATTTAGAATTAAGACGTTTTGTGTACTCTCACGTGGTGAATGGCTCACAGAGAGCCCGGGACATCCCACTTTGAACATGGTTTCTGGCATAAAAATTTGGAACTGTAATTGCTTCCCATTGCTATTGCATAGCAGGGTTATGTGAAGGGTGGTCTCATGTTGGGGCAGAGCTTTTTGCTGTGGAGGCAGTGTTAGAATTAGAGATTCTACCACATGCACACAGGAGAAGAACAAATGGCTTCTCTCTAGTCATATGAAAGAAATATTACCTATAAGTGAGATGGATTTTACCTCTGCCTGAAGGAAGCATGAATTGATGGTGGAGAAACACTGGTTAGTCCTATGGCTACTAGATCTAACCCTGGGATCAGGACACCTAACCCAACCCCAGAGAAGTAGAAAACTATTTTTAGGAATATTTCTGGCTGTACAGTAAATCCAGCAGTCTTGTTCCTTGTCGCACCTTTAAATGAGCAGTATACTTGTAAAGAAATTGGTAATGTACCCAAGCCCTTACCCAATAGCTTTTTTTTTTTTAGAGAAGAGTGTTTGCAGTTAGATTACCAGTACATAGACATGTTGCAGCAGTGTCAACAAATATTGCTTGAGAGTACACCTGATGAGTGTGGAGCTATAGAAGCTTCAACTAGAAAGCAGTCACAATATAAAGTTTGGTACCAAATGGCAGGCAGGCAGGTCATATTACTGCTTCCAATCTAAAAACTGCTTGCAAAACAAATACAGCTAAGCCTGCTAAGAGTCTTGTTAAGTCCATATGCAACCCTGAAGCCCACAAGTTTCCAACTGCGGCCACGAGGTGGAGTTGTGAAAACGAGGGTAGGGCTCACAAAGCTTACCAGTCTGACAATTTCTGACCATGAGTCTTGACAATTTCTGACCATGAGTCTGACAATTTCTGACAGTTGTCTCAATATTGATCGAAGGTGACCATACTTCATAGCTTCTCCTGATGGGATTATTAACTGCAAATGCAGTGGGATGGGTGTGTGTGAATAAAATGTCCATATGCACACAAGGATTCCACAATCGCTGAGGCTGCTGGCCAAACCAACTTTTGTTCAAAGAAAGATGAGTTTGGTAAAGTTCATCTTGACAAAAGTCATGCCTACTACCAAGTTCAGGCCCAGATCTTTATCTGTGAGGTTGAATATTGTAATTTTGTGGTGTGAACAACAATAGATCGCTCTTCCTGACAAAGAGTTTTGGGAAAATGCAGGCTCTGTTTCCTCTGATCTCTTAAGCAAGTGCATTTTGCCTGAAATTGTAGGGAAGTAATATACATGCCCAGGGTGTGAAGCTGTAGCCATTGCATCTTCTTCAACATCATCTGGTGATGAAGAAGAGGAAAGACTGTGGTGCTGTTGTCAACAAGATTTGGAGGGCAGCACATTAATTGGCTGTGACAATGATTTGTGCAAGATAAAATGGTATCATATATCATGTTTGAAGTTGAAAGAAGAGCCTTTAGGAAACTAGATCTGTGCAACTTTTTATAGAAAAAAATTAACTGAGCAATCATGATTGAAATGTCAAGGTTATTCAATGGTACCACAACCACCAAAATATTACTTTGAGGGTGCTCCTTTCTTTGTCAAAATGCTAACTGAACTTTATGGTTGTTTGTCGTATAGGTATCTATTAACGACTAGCATCTGTGACACAAACTAAACAAATGTTGCTTGTCAATGGTGTACCTTAAAGCTGTGTTTTTGTCAACTTGAGAATTACTGAAGTTCTTTAATGACAGATTGTGGCTAGCCTTAACTACAGCCTTTATATGAAAAATTGTACATCAAGTACCTGGAATGAAACAGGTTGTAAGTTCACCTCGATCAAATGGTACAATGCATGGACTCATAAATTGGTGAGTGCATAGCACACTATGGCAGCTTTGTCAATAGGAGCCAGAGACTCACCTGGTTTTGTCTTTACCAACGAAACAATACCGGCTTCCGAAAAGTAGATGCGTGGTTATCCCCCAGTTTGTGTTGTTATTATCACTATTTAGAAAACACAGCATCAATCCCACAAGTATCAGTAATTATCTGAATCTCAAACTAAACTATATACGTATGTCCCAAGTTTGGAAAATTTTTATTACAAAAGAAACATACAGCCTTGAAAGCTTAAACAATAACCTCTTTTCAATTGTTTGCTTGTTCATACCTGTAACACAACCAAATTCAAAACAACCAAAGACAACACAGAGTTGTAGCATGATAAGAGGGGAAACTAAAACTGTAAAACGATCATACCGGCTTCCGCAAAGCACGTGGGCGGTGTGGTATCCAACAAAAAAAATTTACCGTCACGATGTGACACCTGTCAATTGAAGCATACGCTTTTGAAGAAACAGCAGTACTTGTGTGACAAACGGCATATGGTATTTCGAGGACTGGACTGGACTGGACTGGACTAGTAAAACGAGGACTAGTAAAGCGCGGACTAGTAAGACGTGGACTAGTAAAATGCGGACTAGTAAGACGCGGACTAGTAAAACGCGGACTAGTAAGACGCGGACTAGTAAAACGCGGACTAGTAAAACGCGGACTAGTAAAACGACAACAACAAAAAAAACAGTTTCATACGAAGTCGATCATAAGACTTAATGGCAAGCCAATTTAGTAAGTGACAATACCTGTTTGACTTTTAAGCTGCAAATGGGTTTGACATGCGCCAGATACAAACGAATTTATAAGTTTAGCCTAAGAAAGACTTTATTCAGCACCAGTTCAAAATCCTAAAATACACTTTCGTCGTAAATTTCACGGCAGAAACGCAGGAATTCGATGGATAAAAGTCGCATTAAATCTCCTTGTGTCTAGGTAGAAAGAGTCTCATTGACTTCAGCTTTTCGGTGGAAGAAACACCGATTTACACACGCCATTAAAGAAAACAAACAAGCAGACTGACAACTCCCGGCCAAAACACATATTTGCATTCACTTACAATTTGACTTTCCGTGAAATTTGAAAACGGAACAGAGGTAATTCTTCGAAGATTAATCGTTGTTGGAAATAAAAAATACTTTCCGTAAGATCTCTAACTGTTTTTCTTTTTACGAGAAAATCGTCGCATGATAATTTAACTCGTGTGTGTTTGTCATACCAGTACTGGTATGACAAACCATTACTATGACATACCATTACTAGTTCGCGTTTTACTAGTCCGCGTTTTACTAGTCCGCGATTTACTAGTCCTCGTTTTACTAGTCCGCGTTTTACTAGTCCGCGCTTTACTAGTCCGCGTTTTACTAGTCCAGTCCAGTCCACGGAATACCATATGCCGTGACAAACACACACGAGTTAACTGATCATGCGACGATTTTCTCGTAAAGAGAAAAACAGAGATCTTACGAAAAGTATTTTTTATTTCCAACGACGATTAATCTTCGAAGATTTCCCTCTGTTCCGTTTTAAAATGTCACGGAAAGTCAAATTGTAAGTGAATGCAAATATGTGTTTTGGAGTCGTCAGTCTACTTGTTTGTTTTCTGTAACGGCATGTGTAAATCGGTTATTCTTCCACCGAAAAGCTGAAGTCAATGAGACTCTTTCTACCTAGACACAAGGAGATTTAATGCGACTTTTATTCATCGAATTCCTGCGTTTCTGCTGTGAAATTTACGACGAAAGTGTATTTTAGGATTTTGAACTGGTGCTGAATAAAATACTTTCCTAGCCTAAACTTATAAATTCGTTTGTACCTGGTGCATGTCAAACCCATGTGTAGCTTAAAGGTCAAACAGGGATTGTCACTCACTAAATTGGCTCGCCATTAAGTCTTGTGATCGCCTTCGTATGAAATTGTTTTTCTGTTGTTGTTGTTGTTGTTGTTAAGTCTGCGTTGTACTAGTCCGCGTTGTACTAGTCCGCGTACTACTAGCCTGCGTTTTACTAGTCCGCGTTTTACTAGTCCGCGTTTTACTAGTCCGCGTACTACTAGCCTGCGTTTTACTAGTCCGCGTTTTACTAGTCCGCATTTTACTAGTCCGCGTTTTACTAGTCCGCGTTTTACTAGTCCGCGTTTTACTAGTCCAGTCCAGTCCAGTCCTGTCCGGGAAATAACCTGTGCCAATTTCAAGTAAATAACAATTGCAGCGTACCTGCAAGTTTGTCAGTCTTCTGTCCAGCATTAGACTTAGTTCCGAAAAATCTCCTCCTTGTGTTGTTCTTGGCTGAAACTCGAGTATAACTCGGTTAATTCTTTAACGTGTCACCTTCTAATGCCTTGGCCATGTTTAGTGAGTATGCAGCTATTTCCCGCATATGAATTCCTTAGTACCATTCCGCTGACATAAAAATGCTGATCCACCGCGCAATCCCGCATCATCCCGCAGCATCCCGCACTATATGTATAGGTAATCGCATGGGGCCGAGTAAAATTAAGGATTAATATCACACGTGTTTTCGGAGGTTACTGAAATTGCCCGAGTCGCGGAGCGACTCGGGCAATTTCTGCAACTTCGAAAACACAAGTGATATTAATCCTTAATTTTACGAGGAACCATGTGATTACTTGTTTATGATATAAGGGGCAAAATGTTTTCTTACTGATCTCGCGCAAAACGGGACGCCATTAATTGTTAGAAAACAAACAGAAATTTCTTTACCTTGGCAGCCGTTGCTAAGCGATTTTCAGCCAATCATTTTCAAGTAATTCTGCCCGGGGCAATTACAAAAATTAAGAAAAAATGCCCTCTGTCTTGACCAATCACAATTCAGTCATTTTGCCCCTTAGATGATAAATCACATAATAATTATATCAAAAGAGAGAAACAAATTCCAGATTTCTATTCAAGATCTTATTTTTGACTTTCACGTGAGGTCACAGGCATATCCAATTACAGTGTCCGCCATTACTGTGCCCCTCAGCAGTAGGGAAATGTATGCAAAGTTGTTGCCCGTCACGCGTCACGCACGTTACCCGTCAGTCTTGGCAGGCTTGTTTTGATCTTCTGTTTCAGTTCGCCATTAAACTACACGTGCTTTTATTCTCGTTGTCTGCTGTCTCTGTTCACGGCCTATTACAAAGTAATGCCATTTCTGTGGTGTTTTTTAATTTTCTGGTTGAAAAGCACTTTTATAGACCTGTAAATGTCAGTTCCAGTATTGTCGTAATATGCTTCATCACTAGAGGGTAATATAAAGAATCATTACATGCAGAAAATTAAAAAAATCGGCATCGATCCAGCTACTATTCCAGACGAAGAGCTTAATCCTGAGTGTTTACCGCCAATATAGCAGTCGGACTTGTTTAGTTTCTTGGTTTTGGAAACAAGTCATTATACTAACGACCAGTTCGAGAATTACAAAAGTGGAATGCTTAAATTTCTTCTGTAAGAAAGAGGCATTAAAGTGCAAAGAATGCGACTTCGAGATAGCATTCATCGCGTAGATGAAGAAGGAGTACGCGAAAGAAAGAAGGGTAGATTGCATCAAAGGGTCTACAATGTGAAAGGCCCCAACCACTTGTGGCACATAGACACAAACCATAAACTTGTAAGGTGGAATTTTATAATCATCGGCGGAATTGATGGCTATAGCCGATTGTCTGTAATGTTAGAATGTGTAGACAATAATAGGTCAGATACCATTCTGGCTTGTTTCTTGGGAGCGGCTGAAAAAAATTTGGTTTACCCAGCAGAATTCGAACCGATCAGGGTTGTGAAAATGTAAGCATAGTCGACTACATGATATCAAGAAGAGGGACAGATAGGGGTAGTGCCATCACAGGTAAGAGCACCCACAATCAACGTATTGAGAGACTATGGAGGGATGTCTACCAGGGTGTTCTTGCACTTTACTACAATTTATTCTACTTCATGGAGGATGAGGGGATATTGGACCTATTGGATGATGTTCATTTGGTTGCTCTCCATCATGTTTACCGGGCCAAAATTCAAGAGAAGTTAGACATTTGGAACAAAGCTTGGTCACAGCACAGAATGCGAACTACTAGGTCGTCACCAATAAGAACGTGGGTAGCAGATCAACTTCAAAACCCAGTAGGAATAGAATTGCAAAGTGATCTCATCCCTCACTTTGGGGCTGAAGGATTTATTACTGAAGGTGGTGACAATGGTTCTGGGAGGCCTATCTTTGACGCCCTCTCATTTCAGTTGAGCAATGACTGTACACAGCAACTGACCCATGAAATTCCGTGGACGTGGACATCATCTAACTTTGGAATGGAAGTGTACTTGAAAGCTCTTCATATCGTCAGGCAGTCAGTGGTCTCTCAAAGGAATGCAAATGAATCACTACCAGAACTTTAAATCAAGTCTGTGAGGAGGAAACCACATGATTAAGGCAGCATGAAGAGCTACTAATAGTGTAACCTTGATACAGTATTTTATCAGGAATACATGTTCCTGTTCAGAGTTGCTGTGAACTAGAAAGCATGATCTCAATAAAAGTACTGTATTTAAAAACCGCTTTGAAGGGTTAATAATCAATATCCACTCTTTACGCAATTTTTATTGATGCGTTGAGTTGCAGCGGTTTGTAAGATATCAAAAAGGAGTTCATGACAGGTAATTTACACTAGATGTCACTATAAAGGAAAGAGCCCATGTAACAAAAAAAGTTGCGTTTGAGTGCCAGGTTCTAGTAGGATCCTTCTGCACGGCCAACTTAAACTAAGTTTTTGTTAATGAATGACATTAAGTATTTTTAAAAAAATCCACTTTACTTTGATGATAACATTATTTGTATTGTAGCACTCTCTGAAGTAACTTCAAAATTTGAACTTTGTCTGACTTTGTTTAGATGAAATGAACTTTGTGTCCTTTAAACTGCAAGTAGGGGACCCACCTACGCTCACAAGAAGAAGCAAGTTGAAAGGCATGATACAACAGTAAGATATGGTGACTTTCAGTCATTGGTACAAATATTTCTTGAACTGAAGTTAAAGCATAAATTTCCAAACAGAAATATTTCAAAGGGTCTGAACAGAGTATTTCTTGTTCTTACTTGAAATACATTATTGTGATTCTTGGAATGGCAGTCATGATTAAACAATCATCGAGTAAATGATAATAACAACAACATATTAGGAAAGTGATAACAACAGGTTTCATGTTTCAACCACTTAGCTATTGTTAGCTATTGGCAGAAAGGACTGTACTGCTGCAGTGAAGAGCAACGAGGGATGCAATTTAAATCCCAAGAGGGGATCTTCATCTGACCCTGTTGCAAACCACAAAACATGGGCCAGAGTTACTCTCTTTCTCCTTCCACCTGTTAATTAAAGCAAGCAAACTGAAAACAACCAATTCACTTTTAATTACAAAGTTTGTAGCTGAAAAAAAAAATTAAAAAACACAAACGAGGAGAGTACAAAAAGACCTGCAGACCTCTCGCGGACTCGCGTTGCTCAAGGCCTTATACTTTCCCGCAGGCGTGGGAACCGCTCGTGCTGAGGCTATTTGAAGACTTATAATTAGTTCTAAGATAGATGATAATAACCAAGTTGGACACGTTTAAATGCTGAACATGCAAGGAAAATTTATGATGCCAATAGGATTGTTGGTAATCTCACCAAATAGAAACTTGAGTCAGCTTTCCGATAATCCCAGCCAATCCTTTTGATGTGGAAGGCGAACTAGAAAGAGAGAGAAAAGAAGAAAAAAAAACTCTTAAACCGCTATGAATTAGAGCTCTATGGCAAGATAGCTTTCTAAAGGAAGTAGAAAACACCCTATATCATGAACCCGGGATATGTTGTGATGCGATCAGATCGTTTTTACCGTGAGCAACAAGCTTGTGTTGATGGGTATTAAGGAACTAGTCAATGTAAGAATCAGGTAAATTGGTTATATCAACTAAGTTGAATTTGTAAATTGGGCACCTAAGCTGACGTTTCGAGCGTTAGCCTTTCTGTAACAGCTGACCCTGGTAATGAAAAATTTCAAATCCCTTAAAATTTTGCATGCAGTTAACTAAGCACTCAAGGGGATGCACAAAAATGGCCGCTTTAAAGGTCACAGCACTCTTGTTGCTTCTTGTTGGTAAGAACAGCTGCTAGTTTGCGGCCAAGCGCCTCATGGTGAATTTCCCGACAAGAGGCTATGCTTAGATCATTGTCTCTCAAATCGCACGGACCTTTCCGAGAAATGCTGTCCTTACCACATGCGGACAAAAACCGATCCCTATGGCGTGGTTTTACCATCTGTCTAAAAGCCGACACAAAGTTCAGATCCGAGATTAGAGCCGGAGAGCACAGAAAGCGCGATTATACAGAGGAAGACGGGGGAGATGTTCATCGCGCCACGGATGTTGACCAAGCATTTAATCAACAGGAGAGAATTCTTTGCAGACATTTAGATAGGCGTGTGCTTTTCAGAACGGTATCAGTGTCGTCAGGCGACCTGGGCTGGATAATCCCACTAATGAAGTGCATGCTAAGAGCTAAATCACGGATATAAAATGTAACGAAGACAGAGTAGGTTATCGTTGAAAATAGGAAGAACTTCCTTGCTGCTAAGGGCTCACGTGAGTGGTGGAAAAGGATTGGAAGCATATCACAGCTAAGCCTTTCAATGATTCTATCGCTCGACCAGGCCTCTCTCGAGGAGCTGAATGATTACTTTGGCGAGTTGCGTACGGATAACTCCTACACGGAACCTGAGCCTATTGAACTTGGTGAAGAACATGTACAAAAGTACCCAAAATCACCGAGCGGTAGATGTGGAGCTCCCTTCGGCAAATAAGAAATACAGCTACTGGCGGTATTTCTTATACCGTGTAAATGGACCACGCCGAACTTCTCGCTCCGGTTATTACCATGATTTGGAATCTTTCTCTTAAGACTCACACGTCGCCTCGATCTTGGGAAAAGTCAAATCCCACCCCCTACCAAAAATCTATATAGCAAAGGAGAATACAGACTATAGGGGCGTAAACTTTGCTTTCGTCATTGCGAGGATTTTGAGAAGATCGTGTTAAGGGTTCATGCTAGATATATAATGGAAGAACTGCTAAATGCAAGTCAGTCCAGCATAAGGTTAACAAGTATATCCCAGAGTGCAAGGCAGTACGCCTATTCGCGAGATTCGCAATGAACTTTACTGAGTAAGGCGTTTGACTGTGTGAAACATAACCTTTTGTTGCAGAACTAAAACAGCTCCCGCTCAATCCTTACAGATTGGCACTTCGACCATACATGGTAACATCATTCGTCTTTACTCTGATGCATTTAATTTTCCGTGTGAGAGAATGTAAACACACTGATCGATTATTTTCTGGGTCATTTTTCCTTTAGGGTAAAACAGGGAAAACATTTACTTGAATTTCTCCAAACTAAGCACCTTCTTGGTTATTATAACATTCCAGTTGCTAACTGAAATTTGTAAAAATCTCAGCGGGCTGAATTTTGTTTTTCATAGGGGCAATTTACAAACGAAGCTCTAAATGATACTACGATCTCGGAATGTGCGCGCTAAGATTCGCCTAATTAAATGATTTTTATACGCAGGACAGGATGTGCAATGCAATACTGAGGAATCAACTTAATAGAGGTGAAAATTTCATTAATTAAAGGAAACATTTTACGGGACTTTGACAACCAACCAATCAGTACGGAGTGACTGCTTTATACGGTGCTCTTTAATACAGGCTCGACTGAAATCACAACGGCCATTTGAACAAAGAAAAACTTCACAAGGACACACTGAAAACTCAGACCAAAAACAGCAATAAGAATGCGTAAAATGTTTTACTATTCACCGCCTCCCAGTTAGCTCAATGGATAGAGCGCTGGACTGTTATGCGGGAGGTCGAGGGTTCGAGGCCCGGCCGGACCAACACCCAAGGTCTTAAAACAAGTGAGAAGAGTATGCTTCCTTTCTATATCAAGAAATGTTTAGATACTCTAGTCTTCTCTGATAGGGACGAATAAATGGAGGTCCCGTCTCCTGCAGGATTAGGGGTTGCTGGGTGGGAATTGGCCCTGAAAAGCCCCCATGGGGAGTGGTCAATTAACATATGTATGTGTCGTATATGAGAACGATCCTTCGCACATATGTTTCATATGTTTGTTGTTGTTTAACATTATGTATGTATGTAATGCGGTCCTGGTTTACTCTTGATCCTTCACACATATGTTTCATATGTTTGTTGTTGTTTAACATATGTATGTATGTATGTAATGCGGTCCTGGTTTACTCTTGTCACTCAATTGAAAGCTACTCTCACCGCAGTTTTTTCGTTGAATCTATACTAAAGTGTCAGTTGTGCTTGAGCAAATCGAATGTACCATAAAGAGTGCTAGTCGACTTCGAACAAAAGAAATACACGGGAAACAAAAGGCTTCCCTTTTTCTTTCTCTTGCATGAATAGACAGAGAGGTTTGCGGTCGAGTCTCACAAAACCAAAACCGCCCCAGCCAATCAGAAAAGATTAACATCCCGAAGAGCCAATGAGAAGTAAAACTGGGTTAAGCGCGGGAAAACACAAATGTTTAAGCCGTGATTGGATTTAATTCTCTTTTTGAACTAGATTGGTTGAGACGATGGTGCAAGCTTTCTAGACCAATCAACAAGCGTAGAGAGGCAAAACCAGAGTAACGCCGATTGAATGTCGACGCTATATTGAACATTGATATGACTGAGTTCACAGGCCACCAATCCGCAAATCAAGTTAATAAAATTATTATCTCACGAAATTGATGTGAGGAGAAAAACATAAACGTCCAGTTGGATACATAAATGATATTACAGAAAAGCAATACATGGGAGAGTGATATGTTCTGTGTTATTTGTTCTCTGTTGTTTTGCTCTGACGACTCTCTCAATGAAAGGGCATTGGAAGTAAAATGCTGTTACTTAAACAAGTTATGACTCACGGCGAAATGAACTCCTGATCAAATTTAAAAAAGTGACGGGAGATGGGTGGGATTGGGTAAGCTTATGAGTGGTGGGGTGAGGGGAAGTAAGACGAAGGAATGGAGAGAGATGGGTGCTGTAGCTGAGGTAGGGTGAGAAAAGATGGTTTTGGTGTAGTAACACTGGTAGGTTGGGTACTATTAGTAAGATGGGGGGTGAGGTGGGTAAGTTGCGATGAGGTGGCTTGAACGAGAAAAGATGTATGAGATGAAATGAGGTTCGGTTCGGTTCGGAAAGATTGAATGAGCTGAGATGGGTGGAAGAAACCTGACCAGATGTCTAATGTCCTGTTGTTTTGCTTTGACCACTCTACATCTAATTGACAACGTCCACACACACGCAGACAGTTCACCGCTCGCCGCACTCAGATCGTGAGATCGCGTCATTGGTGTTTAACGCCTTTCGCTTACCAGCCCGTGTTCAGGAAATGAGCCCGCACTTTCTCCCCATATGGGAGGATCGGGGAATGGACCGAGAAAATGGTAAATTTCTTCTCTGTCGGTTTGATGAGAGTTGACCGTTTTATGAGCGCGAAATGATGAGCAGAGAGGTGTGGTTCACCGTACGTTTTGTGTGCGCTCAAGCTTACCGCTAAGCACCAGCTCCACAGGCTAAGAAAACGATAGAAGTTTAGCCTTTCAGAGCTTGAGATCGCATGACATATTAACCGATAGCCAAGTATAAACGACTGGGCTTAGCCACAAGTTGCTCGGCAACTTTTGAGATTTCGGCAACTTTTTAGAATTTTGGCAACTTTTAGAATTTTCGGCGACTTTCAGCTTTTTGGGGTTCTTTGAAGCCACTTTCTTCACGTTTTGAGCCACACTGGTCAGTTTTCGATAAACATTTATTCAATTTATTCTAAAATACAATAATTAGGCCCCCTCCGTGGGTTGATTTTTGTGATACCTTATCACGAGGTCAGCAGTATCATGTTGCACGTTTTTCAAAATGGCGGACAATTACAATGATTCCAATACATCCAACTCAGATGAATGTTGTCATTTTGATAGACGATTTGTTGATCAAGTGAAATGGAAAGAACCTCTGATATTATCATTGAAATTTGACAAGTAAAGTCTTAATAAGAAGCAATGTGCGAATTTTTAATCTTCAACACCTGAAAAAGGTACGAAAAGCAGAAAAATTTTGGCAACTTTTCGGCAACTTTTTGGAAATTCAGCAACTTTTTGAAAAAAGCAACTTTTTGGCAACTTTTAGACACTTTTATCGGCAAATTTTTTGGGATTCATGGGCAACTTTTGGCTACGCCTATAAACGACTTACAAAGACCTTACAGTATAATCTTCTTTTTTCTTTCACCCGCCGATCAAGTGAATCAGGTGTACCCTTTCTGGAGCGTGTACAAATATGACAAGAGAAAGAAGGTATAATCGCAGGGCATCACCGTCATACTCTAAGACAACTGGTTAAGTAAGAGAAATATGTTCCCTTTTCAACCCCACCCATTAAGTAGATAAAAAAAGTGTGCAAGAAAACATCAAAAGGGATCCACTTTCTGCAACAGTTGTAAAACCCTCGGTACCGGTAGACATTTAATGTATTTCTCACCCTTAATTTATTTAAGTCAGCCCACTTAACAACAAATAAAACTTAGAAATATGCCGAGAAGAAAATATACTAAGTGACTAAGAAATAAATAATCATTTCAAAAACTAGGGAGTCAGCGAATAGGAGTCATCTAAATAGCAAAGGCTGCACCAGTAGATGCCACTCTCCTCGTGAAAAAAAGAAAACTAAGAAGAACTACAATAACACACGACTTAAAAAGGCATTTATGAAGTAAATAAGTGTATCTTCATACTCAAAAATGAAATCTTGAGCAACTATTCTTCTCTAGACTCCAATCGGCCAATACCTCATAAATGTTACAATAGGACTGGACGCGAGTTAATTTTATTTAATTTTTTAATTTATTAGCTTCGCCGACAGGCAGAGACTCCGCAACAGCTTTCGCCAATTGCTGCGGGCCCAGTTAAAAAGCCAGACCACGTCACAGTAATCTCGTGAGTGGGTTCTTTAGCGTCCCCTGCCTAACGAAAGTAACTAATTAACAGATGCAGGGGACGGGACCTAAGGTTTATTCGTCCTATTCCGAGAAGACTCCTCAGTTATTTCAAGACCTTGAGTGTTGGTCCGGCCGGGGCTCGAACCCTCCACCCCCTGCACAACAGTCCGGCACAACAGTCTGGCGCCCTAACTGTCAGCAGAACGGGGAAAACTAATGATGCAGTTACATATCTATTTTAGTGTACGTTTAAATTGAGAATTCACCTCAAATTTTACCGCTTTCCTTCAATTTCTTCCAACAATTGGTTGATTTCGCTATTTTTGAACCATGACTCATTTTAATTTGTATAAGGCTGCAGTCTCGCCCTATCTGACTTACTGCAGTACTGTATGGCACTTTTGTAGGGGTAGTGATGCAAGAAAAGTGGAGCATGTCCTGGAGAGGGGTCTTAGGGCAGTTTTCCGTGACTGGGACGCTAACTATAGGCAGTTGTTAGAATGGGCTAAATTACCCACCCTAGTGAACCGTAGATTGCAAGATAAAGCGACCATCATGTATAAAGTAAAATTTAAGCTAGCACCAAGCTATATACAAGATTTATTTTCAGCAAATCACACAGTGTATAACTTAGGAGTTAAAGAATTTACTATTCCAAGATTTAACTCTATTAATTATGGCAAGGATTCCCTTAGGTATTTAGGACCTGTGCTATGGGCTAAGCTACCTTCCCGTATTAGGACGTTGAATTCACTAGCGGGTTTTAAGAGGGCAGTTAGAGGAATGGACTTGAAAATGTTAGTGGACGATGGTGGCTGTGTGGGCTGCTTGGTTTGCAGTGCATGATTCTTAGTTATATCTTAATTAGGCTCAGACTATTCCTCCCCCCCCCCCCACGTCTTTGCAGTGCATGATTCTTAGTTATATCTTAGTTAGGCTCAGACTATTCCTCACCCCCCCCCCACGTCTTAAGGTCCCCTAGCCTAATTCTGCTGACCACAGATTTTATGCTATTTATTCGTATATTTTATGCTATTTAATCGTATATTAATACTTAGTTATTTATTATTTTATCTAAATTATCTTGTTGTGTCCTTACTTAGTGGTTTTATTACTGCTATTTTATAATTGACACATGAATAAAGTTCATCATCTTCATCATATATCAAGAAAGTTGAAATGGTAAATTGGCCACCGTAACGATTACAAAACCTGACGTTTCGAGCGTTAGCCCTTCGTCGGAGCGAGTAGAGGAATTGTGGGTTGTGTGTACTTTTAAAGGCAGAAAATGGAGCTACGTTATTACTGGGAACATGGCAACGAGAAAAACACGAATAAATTAGTGGAATGAAAAGCGTTCGTTGATCCATGTGGGATCTTTATAAACTATCTTTAGAAACTATCAGCCTTTATTCATTTTAATTTGTTCTGCTAACCTGTATTCTTCGATACTTAAATAGAAAATTTTCTTACGACAATGCTTGCCACAAGAGGAATCTTAAAATAAACTAATCGATAAATATCTATCGTATAATACAAATTCTCTAGTGCACGTGACTAAGATGTGCTCATATGTAGTAAATAAAATCAATCCGAGAGAAAACACAAACACTTTTGTTAATCTATTTTTTTTTTTACGGCATTTTAAACTCAACCTAGCTATATAATCTATAACAAACTTTAGGGAAAAGAACTCAAATGTTCCGAATAACAACATGTTAACTGTTACGAAACCGCAATAGTTCCTAAACTGCGAAAGGTACCCGATTCCCCGTTTTTAACTTGTATGCTTGCTTTGAGATTAAGGTCGGTGTCTACCTTCACAATATACTTGGACACAGCTGTTAGAAAATGGCAAGTTTTGGGAGGTAACTCAAGGGAAATGGGCAAAGTATTGGTGAAAACCCTTTGATCCGTTGAGCCTGTCATAGTAAATTCATATGTTGCATTTGAGCAAACATTAGCTACTTCCAATGTAAAAGAAAACGATCCGTGATCTCGTCTCAAAAACAACAAACAGTTGGAGTCCAGGTTCTTTACAGCTGTCTTAGAATCAAACATTCTGCTTGGAACACCGTTCTCAAACAACAGTCCTTTCTTAGTGACGTCAGAGGTTTGAGTTTTGGCGCATGCGCAGAGCTTGATATCGACTGACTTGTCTGCACAGTGTGCAAACTTGCTGTAGGTCGATATTCTAATGGAATTTAGAAAAAACACTCCGTCTTTCGGTTGAGCGAACTGTTTGACCGAGACTCTAAACACTTCATCCTCATTGTATCCAGTAGGAGGGAACACGTGAATGTCCATACTCGTTACGATAAATTCTCCTCGGTTTCGTTTGATCCCTTTTGAAAACGATTTGCCAACTAAGCGTTTGCAATTTCCATAGCCAGTTGAGTTGGCACCTGAAAAGAAAAAAACGTATACTTGAGTTTATGTCTCCGTGGGCAAAGATTACGCACTCAAACTTGTCGATCTGCCCAAAAAGGAACTGCAACAATTGAAACAGAGCATGAAACAAAGCAGGGGATGTTTATACTAGAATTGGGAATTTGATGCAAACGTGGCGCCAATGCCAGTGTCATGAGACAAAAGCTATGTAAAACTACAGGTCAAAATATTGTATTTTCAAGGGAGTTATCTGGTGTCCCTGTGGGACCCCAAATATCGCAAATGAGCGACTACTTTTGGTTATAATTCCTACATGGGTAATAGAAGCCATTACAGTTCTCATTAATTGGTTAAATGTTTCATGAACTGATTTCTTTATCCGTGCAGTTTATACAGTTTAAGTCCAATCAGTTATTAAAGCACTCAGTATCACTCCTTGCTCAGTTCCATCTGGTTTTCTCATGGATATTCTCTCTATATATTACCTTCTCTATGTTGCCTTTGTATAGCATTATTTATGTATCCAACTGCAAATTCTGCCAGCCACTTGTAGTCATCAGCATTTTCTTTTATCTCAGTTTCTTTATCAAAACCTTCACATTTACATTTGGTCAAGGGAAGCAATTCTAGGTCTGCGCATGTGCGGTTTGCTGGAATCTCTGAAAATATTCCTGTTACTGAATGATCCACAGAGTCCATTTTTTCAGGATCATACAAACTCATTAATGCTCTGTGTACATCTTGAAGCACGAAAAGGCGCTTTTGATTGGTTACTAGTGCGTTCATCCTTTGTGGACCAAGTTTTTCCCTTACACCATCAGGAACAATCATAAAAAATACTGGATCGTACAGCTCTCTGCCTCCCTCCTTAGTGTTACGAAACGGAGTCCTTGTGTGACCGTGGTCAGATAGTATTACGGTTAGAGTATCAGGGAAAGAAGCCATATCCATTAAGAATTTGGCCATGTTGGCGTCCATGTTAATCATCCGTTTGCCATTAGTCTCGTGTCCGGTATTAAAATGCATGTAAGACAACAAAGGTTTGGCTTTTTCGTCGCTTCTCAGAGCAGTGTACACCTTTGTTATGTAGTCCATGAAATACCAACTATAAAACTTGCCATTTAAGCAGATTTTCTGGGGATAATCGTAATGATTGGTCCTGCGAAGCATTTTTTCTAACGCCGTGCATGAAAAATGTGTAATACCTTGATGGTCTACTTGTTTCTTAGTCACCTTTTCTTGAAACTCCTTCCACCTGTGATGAAATAGGTTGTTAATTGGTAAGGATAATTCAAATAACCATTGCACTACTTAACTACTTTACTGTGTATTTTCGGACGCCGTCCATGACAAGAGTGTTTTGATTTTATTTTTAAAGAGGGAATGAAGGCACTCTTGGGGTAATGTTACTTTCAATGATTCCTGGTCGAATAGTTCATATGGGCATTGAACTGTGCTTCTTGACTGAATAGTGGCCCGGCCCCCAAAGATTTGTGGTAATTGTATAAACTCAAAGGGACATCCACCCTGGTAACAATATTCAAAGAACCTTAACTTGCCTGGTATCAGTCAACCTCTCGAAGCGTATATTGTCTAACTTTATACCAAATTTTAATATTTTAAAGCTGCTATTAAGGTTTAGTTGGTTACATTAATACAACCTTAGTAAAACGATACAACATTATACTCTAGCTGTTCTACACGGCAGATCACATCTCAAGCGGAAAGCATGAATGCAACCCCGGCAGGCCTCGGCGTCTGGTCAAATGATTCAAACGTGGCCCTGAATTCTAAGAAAACCAAGGCCATTCTTATCTCAACTCCACAGATGGCTCATGTACATTCTCTCGGAAATCTGGAGTTGGGATTAGAAATCTCCGTTAAACCACTGGAACGTATAAACGTTACAAAACTCCTGGGAGTACACATTGACTCGAATCTTAAATGGGAATTTCATATCAGTTCTATTCTAAACTCTTGTTATGCCACTCTGAGAACCTTAAGAAAAATAAGGAAGTTTACTAATTTAAACTACGGAAACATTTGGTAGAAACATTAATTTTGTCTAAAATAAGCTACTGTGACATTGTTTTTTATCCACTACCAAACTTCCTCTCAGCTAGATTAAAAGGGCTCCAGTTCGCTATGGCTAGTTTCATCACTTACAAATATGTAAACAGTATATCTACCATTTTGGATCTCGGCTAGCTACCTATCCTGGAGCTAAGGGACTACTCGCTACTAAAGACTATTTTCAAAGCACTGTATTCTGATAACTGGCACTTCCATTTAAATTTGCAAGTCGTTAAACCCGTTAGGCATCTCCGTTTCAGTGTTGCTCCAAGGCTTTATGTTTCATTTGTACAAGGCACCTTTCAACATTCAGCAGCCATGATTTTTAACGAATTGCCAGCAAATATAAGGAATTGCACAGGTGTTAAAGAATATTACAGGCTCTGCAAGGCGTTCTTAAAGGCGCGTGCTTTGTCTTCCTTGTAAAGATATAGAAACAACCAACACCACCAACCAATATATTCTACATATTTACTTTCATGCATAGCTTTTATTACAATTCAGTTTGTCATAATTTAGTTTTAATATTAAATATTAGTATCGTAGGCCTTCACAGATGAAGAGCCACACTTTTTATGTGGATATACTGTGAATAAACCGTTATTATTATTATTATTATTATTATTATTATTATTAAAACCTTTGTGTTCTACAGAAACAGACGAATAAAATTTCCTAAAAACCTACTCAACACTTTTATCGAACAAAGCATCATTTCAGCATGGACTCGGCAATTACCTCTCTCTGAACTCAAAATTCCACTGAGGCACTGCTCTTTTTTCAATGTCTGTTAACACGCTTCCCCACTCATCGTACCAACAAAGATCCTCTTGGAAGAACGTCTGGTAGCCCCATTTCTTGAAGGTCCCATACAACACCTCTACACCTAGGGAAGCTTTAGTGTTTTTTGCAGAGGCGGTAACTTTGTTGTCGTCTGAAAACGTTACAAAAGTGTTTTCATTAATCAAACATAAAGGAGTCACCAAGATGGGATAACTTACACCATTCAGTTTTCAATGGAGTTAATTCCACTCACCTACAACGACGCCACAGAAGAGCGGCCTTATGTTTTCAAATGTCTGTTGTCCTGTGCTCTGAACAAGTTCAAAGTCTAAGGTGGTAGCCTTAATCTTAGGATCATGCGAAATATTCTGCAGAGCCTCTACAGCCCTTGGAAGAATTCGGTAAAAATGCGGCCTGGAGATAGAGTCCAACAGAATCACATTTAAATTGATTTTCGTTCTTTTTTTACCGCCGTCGACTTTCTTCAAGACCGGAGGAAAGCTGAGCACTTGGAAAATGCCTCCACATCTTAGGAAAAGAAAACTAAATCCTTTCTCCAAATTGGTTTTGACGGCTTTCTGAACTGCTAAATCAATTTGTTCTTTTGACAATAGTCTCCAGTCCGTCACGGCTTTTCCCATTTCTGGATCAACAGAAGCTATTTCAATCGCGGATAAGCCACAGATCTTAGGGTCACATGACAGGGTCTGGTTCCCAAATTCTGTTTTACCAAACGCACAGATATCTGGGTAATGAGTGTCATCACATTTCCTATTCTCAGTATGTCCCAATGGTCCATAGTGGTCAGTAATTTGCTTCATGCCATCTTGATCTGGTCTAAAAAAAGGGCATGTATATGATCAGAAGTATACAACCTATAAGCTTGTGATATGATTTATACAATTTAACAGCATTACTCAGCATTGCTCGTCGTATCTGTCGATGAAGTTTGGTTTTGAATCAACATCGTAGACCATTTTGAGCAGAGAAGATAAATTTACAACTATTTCAAGTATTATGCAAATTTGTTTAGAGCCCAGATCCTTGCTAGAACAACCAAGCGGCACGTGCACCGATCTTTACACAATAAAATTAAGCGGTTGGTGACTGAATGCAAAGTCAAGTCTACAGAGTATCAGTTATGCCTCTTCTTACCTGTGAGGCTTGCACTTGATTTCAGTTTGGTTACCTAAGTAAAGAAGTCAAGTTATACTTTAAAATCAGGACAAGACCTTCATTGGGGTTGGCCAAAAGATCGCGTGGCGAAACAATATTTAATAAACAGAAGAACAACAGCTTGGCACGTAAATTTCCTGAAATACCATCATTCCGTCAGCAAATTACCCCATTTCGAGGATAGCTACACGACTTTCGTATATTTCTATTTACCTCATCTTTTTAAAAAGCGTGTTGGGATCATGTCGCTATCCTCCAGGAGAAGTTATTTTAATCATTGTTGTTATGTTAAACTGTTAGGAGAGGTCTAGTACCGCTTAAGGAGGTCACTGAACACATGAAGCTTCTCGCGAATTTCGAGTGAGAATTGGAATTCACTATCGAGCGCCTTTTTGACGAATAATTAAAACTGCAGCGCTCGTTTCTGAAGGATTGTAGAGTAAATCACGGCCGTTCTTACCTGATGCACGGGTGGTTTCAAAGTTCTCTTTTGGAGTTAGTCTCAAGTTTGAAATCCTTGGCCCGCAAAGCACAATCTCAAATACCACCAGAACTGACGTAACACAAACGAGCTAAATGAAAAATTGAAATAATAAATACTTTTGTTCTTGGGCCATCGTAGTTTTATCAAAAATAAGACACAAACAGCAGTGATAAACATATTGAACTTGCACACTTTGATTATGACTTGACGTTTCGTATGTACTCAACATATATTTCCAAAGTAACCGTTGAAATTAAAAACAGCTATGTATATATATAACTAAGGTGAGGGGACTGGAACCAAGATTAAGCAAAAAACTTAACAATTACCAATAACACTAGAGCAGATTAATAAAGCAACAGCTTTTCACTTCCGACGTTCACGTTGAAAGCTGGTTCAAGTTCCTGAATAACTAAGGACTCTTTGATTTTACAATGGTAGTCTGTTTTGCCCTTTGCCAAAATATTAAAATGATCCCACTTGATATTATGTCCAGTGGCCTTGACGTGGTCGGCAATGGCTGAAGTATTGTCATTTTTAGTGAAGTATTGTCATTTTTAGCCTTAAAATGTTCGGTTTTTCTATCGTGAAGCAGTCGTTTAGTTTTACCAATGCAACAACCATTACAATCCCAGAAATTTGCTTTGTAAATAACCCTGGATTGTTGTGAACGATTAATACGGTCCTTGTAAGGAAAGAAAGATTTTATGCATCATGTGTGTATAAATTCTATTTTTTTGTAACCTGAAAATCGTTTTTCAGAACACTAGATGCATAAAATCTTTCTTTCCTTACAAGGACCGTGTCGTGAAATTTGGTCTGAAGTCATTTTGAAATCGAACAATTGCAGAGCGCATGTTTGATTTGAAATCACAAGTATGATTTCAGACGACAATTGCACGACACGAAGTTCAATGCCCATTTCCGAATTACCTTAAGCCTCTTTTTCAAAGCGAGTCCTGGTGCTCATCCTTTCATATTATAATAACGTTTCATTCACATGCAAATTAAATTCACTTTCACAAATATGGTTGAGCACCAGGCCTCCATTTGAAAAAGAGGCCAGAGGTAATTCGGAAATCGAAAAACTCAGTCCTTCAAATACAGCCGGACTTTTTAGTCTGTACAAATATTTCACTAATCCAGTACTGAGCTGGTTTGTAAAAAGTTGCAAAAGTTGTTTTTCAGTTTCCTCTTATTTGTTTCTTTCATTTGATTTCTTTACACAAGCCTTGAAATCTGATTTGTTCTTGTGTTTTAGTAGAGGTTTTCTCATTGGTTGAAAAAAGATGCGATTTAGGGCAAAAATGGTGCAATTCGTGAATGAAACTCAGCAGTGAGAGCCAAACGGATTACAAGGATCACTAGTGATTTAAGAATGGGATGTAATTGAGATTGAATAAAAAGCTCTGAAGAGATAAGCTATTATAAGCATTCCCGTGCAGACGGTGATTTTTCTTAAATGTTCATCTCAATCGAAAAGGAAAGTTCAGTAACTGAAGTTGATGTCACAATCAAAATTTCTCGGTTTGATGGTTTACCATACTCTCATGTTTTTGGAATTATGCTCATCCACGACTATAAAATCAATATTTGGCTTTTATCTTTTCTGAAATGTCTGCTAACATAGACTATCCACTGAACATCCTTCCCAATTCTTTATGAAGAGGGGTCTGGTAACCCTGGTCTTGATCTAAAAAAGCCCATTACCTACGTGAATTATTTTAGAAAAAAAAATTAATATTTCACTTACCAAACACACCACACATCTTAATGTACGAATTGAAACCAGGTTGGCAGAGATCATACTGATAGATATAAAGTGAGAGGAAGACTGAAACAAAATCAGAAAGATTTAGTGCAGAGATACAACATTCAGTATTTTCTAATGGACCATAATGCACGTTGTTTTTATTTTTTTTCATAGAAGACAACTTGTTCTTTAAGAAATAGTTTCATCGTTATTGCGCTTCTGATTTACTAAAAAAGAGTGAGTTTGTATAGATAAGCGATAACATGTTTTCGAGTGCAATTTGGTGTCAATTACCAGGTGTAAATTTTCCAAAGACAACGAAATTGTACGGGCCTGTAAGGAATCTTGATAAAGTGGGGATCACCAGACCGCAGAACCCCCCTGGCCAAATTCCACTAGACATATACGTTATTGACCGAGCGTGAGGTCCAGATGGCTAGATATTGGCCGAGTTCGTTTTATGCGTTTTTATGGACCAAGTCGAAGTTTGAATCAAAGAATTAGAAATTTTCTAATCAATAAGAAGTGGAAAACGAGCGAATTATTTGCGTTTACGTAACCCGCGTGGTCGATTCACCATGCTTGAATTGTTGTTTACTGTCTAGTACGACCAGAAAATTGCGAGACTTTGGGTTGAAAATTTTGGAAATTGTATGATTCAAACCGAAGTCTTCTATTTAACATTTGAATATTCTTTCCAGCCTTTGGGACACTTGAAGACAACTTTGTTACCGGCTTTGGCAAAGCCCAATTGAACTCAGATGATCACTTTATTTTTTTTCCGGCCTAATTCACATCGCGTTTGGGAATGAACTATCGTTAACTCCAAAGCTACTTTGGTGGCTTGAAAGAGCTACAGGCTCCTTGTTTTTTGGAATGTGTATTGTTTAACATATCTACTTTTCACTTTAAGCTCTAAAAGGTCTACCTCAATCGGCTGGAACTGAAAAATGTTGAAGAGTTTGAAACCTCGCGGCTAAACTCGACTAGTACTTTCGGCCGAAGTAAAACTAATGCACACATTATGTTATGGATGCACGGCCGTGCGTTCGTAGAGATTTACAGATTTTTACAATAAACTTCGGATATAACGTGTGCTGTCATTGGTTGAAAGGGCGCGCTCTATCAAAGTAAAGAGCATGGAGCTGAGCTAAAGTTGTCACGCTGTCTGCCAATTTGTACTTCATCTAGCTTTCTTTAGTTAACTGAAAGTGAAATTTCAGCTAATACTGGCGTGGCTGTTAAAATTCATACAAATTATGGCGACGTCAGAGCGACTGCGATCATGCTAAGGTCTATGGCGGCAGACTCATCATGGCGATCTTCGTCATTGCAGTGAAGCAAGCCTCAAAAATTACATCGGCCGCCCTTCGAGTGAACTGAACTAAGAACCTGCCCTAACATGCGATGCGTTAAGGGTAAGACCACATCAGTCACAGCAGCATAGTTTTACGGCACTGTCATCCCGAGTAATTTTGTTCCTGTGAATTCGGCTGTCGTTCATTCATAAAATACACGCCCTGAGCATGTTGTTTTGTAATTGTCATGTGAACGAACTTAAGTGTTTTTTGTTTATGTGTACGATCCTTCGCAGTAAAGCACTATTTGAGCAATAGTGAAAATCAGACCTGAAAAAAATTTCAGGCCTGTACGGGATTCGAACCACTGACCTCTACGGGTTTATGTCGAATTAATTTGATGGCCTGCTCCCAGTTGGCTTGTTAGCTCAATTGGTAGAGCGCTGCACTAGTATCGCAGAGGTCAGTGGTTCGAATCCCGTACAGGCCTGAAATTTTTTTCAGGTCTGATTTTCACTATTGCTCAAATAGTGCTTTACTGCGAAGGATCGTACACATAAACGTTTCATAACCGCAGTTCATACATATGTTTCATATGTTTGTTGTTGTTTGATTTATCATCTACGGGTTTATGTCGAATTAATTTGATGGCCTGCTCCCAGTTGGCTTGTTAGCTCAATTGGTAGAGCGCTGCACTAGCATCGCAGAGGTCAGTGGTTCGAATCCCGTACAGGCCTGAAATTTTTTTCAGGTCTGATTTTCACTATTGCTCAAATAGTGCTTTACTGCGAAGGATCGTACACAGAAACGTTTCATAACCGCAATTCATACATATGTTTCATATGTTTGTTGTTGTTTAAGTGTTTTTATGAGGCACGATTCGGCCAGATTTCGCCGAAAATTTTACGTTCGGCTTCCGTATTAGGACTAAAAACCTTCAGGCAAAAGTGATAAATTCGGCCCGTCGAACTATTTCAGTTCGTGATCTATTGCTGATTGTGAACTTTGATGGTTTGACATTTTTGACAGCTTATTCTTGTTCAACCAATCAGATTACTTTAACCATTATAAAGAGGATTATGATTGGCTTATTTTAGCCTGCTCTATGAGAGTATAGAACATACTGACAAAGGAAGTGGGGAGAAACACTCGACTACGTCTTGTGTTTCTCCCTACACTTCTTTCGTGCTCTAGCCGCTTCCTGCGTACTTTTCTACATAACAGAGCACAGTCAAGGCGTCTGTATAGACCACTTTCATAAATGGCTGCCGAATTAATATTCCTTTGTTTAAATTTAAATTAGCCCTTCTGGCCTCGCTTGAGATAATGTATTCTTTTGAATTTTGTACTGGAGAACGAGGCCAGAAGGGCTAATTCAAATTTAAACAAAAGAATATTAATCCGGCAGCCATTTATGAAAGTGGTCCACTTGTTAAATAGAAGCTCCTTAGGAATTGAATGGGACCTGCGCCCGCGATATGTTCCCAAAACAAACTCCCACCGAAAGACATATTCAAAGGTGTTCGACTGCTGTACATCAACACGCACCGAGGATGCAAGTTTCAGAGCGCAAAAAAGGCTGGATAGACGAAGACGGTAGGTTTTACCTCCAAATTGTTTGTTCAGATAAGGAACTTTTCGAGCGAGCGACACAAACGCGATTCTAGGAGTTTGAAATGAGGTTTGAACAATTCACATGCCATTAGAGACAGCGCGTCACCCAAGGCGAAAATAGACTGGACACTGTAAGGTACTTGGAAGGGGAAGTCTGGTTTCGATAAACAAGAGCGCCTGTCGTCTAGTGCGGCTTCGCAAGGTGAACATCAGTGCTAAACGAACACTAACTATTTTGAATTTAGATATCGGTTTACATTTTGCGTAAAAAAGCCGCTCCTGTTTACAAAGAAATGACACGCGATTGTTTCACGAGAACTCGTCGTAAAATGTAGTTTACCTTGAGAAAAACATGGCCGGAATTCAGCGCTCTAAGAATATTTAAAGTAAGTCATGAACACACTGGCTCACTTTCCTTATCTTACAATATTAACAACAACAGCAACAACTAATAGACAAACAAATCAATAAGATCTGTCCTTTTAAGTACTCCGTATCAATTGTTTCTACGCACCATCTTTCTATGCATTTTTGGGTGCATCTTAAAAAAGTCAGTGAAGTATTGAAATCTGAATGTATTAAAAAAAAAATTCATTTTAAGGAGGTAGTCGTTTCAAACTATCAAAATTTTTTTTGTACACTACACAAGTAATTCTTTTGAATCAATGTTAATTACCCCTTGTGTAGTTCTTATCAACAGACCGAATTCTACTTCACTTGACTTTGTGAAAAGCAAAACTGACCTCTGCCAGATGAGATTGTTAATTTCTGTTTGATTTTGAAATATTTCTTTCCCTGCTCAATATTGCGAAGCACATTTGAGCATATCCAAAATGAAAAAGTAGTAAAAAAATATTTCACATTACTATTATTACTATTGTTATTATTATTATTAGTATTATTACTATTATTATTATTACAACCCTCTGGCCTCATTTTAGAACAAAAACTCTATTGAATATAATTTGCACATTCTAGAGAGGCTAGGAAGGCTTTTAGAACTAAACCAAAGTACTTTAATTCTAATTTGATCTTGTTATGAAAGAGGTCTATTGCATTGCAATATCATTATGTAATCAACAGTGTTCAAGTGTATATCAAGAGTATTAATTGGTTATGCACTTTAATTGGCAAATAATTCATGGGTGTATGATGGCAAAAAAGGGAGAGAAATAACTGAGAAATGGTGCTTGTCAAGACTGTGAGGAACTTAACATCTCAGGTAGCTGTGCTTCTTGTAGGAATCATAGACCCTTAATATTAATGTCAACTAGGCAATCAGCTTCTTATTTACTTGTTGTTACATTAAGTTATGTTAGAACAAGAAACATAACCTTGACAGAGCTGAACAACATCGTAACCTGTGGGGTCGCCAAAGTGACTAGATTTTACACAGTGGCAATTAACTTTTTGTGCCCAGTCACCAGCTGGCCACTAAGATTTTTTACATTTGTATTTTCAATTTCTTTAGATCCCTTGTGAGTTTCTCATTTACAGTTGCAAAACTTTCTAGAAAATTTTTGGGGACTGGAAAATTGATGCTTGAAACCAAATCTAAAAATTTAGCAGCCACCTGGCCTCAAGGTTTATTTTGAAAGTCAAGCCCTGTCTAGTCTGAGTCACTAATTAGGGCCATCCACAATGTATGCTAATGAAAATTATCCAAATAAGAGCTTCCTCAAGAGCGACACATACAACACACGTAGTTAGCTTTGTCTTCAACATAGTCACACAATGTATGTATCCACACTGCACAGTTACTGCACTCAACCCAGTCAACTAAGCCTCCATCACTGTCAGGGCCATCTTCCTTAAAGCAGAAAGC
Organism: Stylophora pistillata; assembly: GCF_964205215.1. Classification (NCBI taxonomy): domain Eukaryota; kingdom Metazoa; phylum Cnidaria; class Anthozoa; order Scleractinia; family Pocilloporidae; genus Stylophora; species Stylophora pistillata. The sequence goes on from NC_142531.1 coordinate 15,544,220, forward strand.
GCATACCTCTGGATCAACTTTATTCAATTTCTCTAGTGTAGATTGAGAAATTACAGGTTTTTTCTTTTGGAGTTTTCGTTTTCTTTTCGTGGAAAAGAAACGCTGTTGTTTCTCTGCAAGCTTATTTGAAGGGTAGATTTTGGTTTTTAGATATTGATGATCATTGCCAACCACAGCAAGTCCTCTTGCCACTGATATTGCGGAACGAACGTGATGGAGAGCTGCGTGAATGGCGTCACTACTCGGCGCATTTGCAAATGCGAAAAATTTGCAAAGAAGCCCATTCTCAATATTTGACTTTCAACCGATTTATTGTTTCAAAATCCTTTTTTTCTCGCTATTGAAGATAAAAAAAACCCTCTGAAATAGTACTATAATGTACTCCTTCAATGGTCTATATTGGCTCTTGTCTGAAGTCAAATTTTGCAGATCATCGAAGTTTTGAACGTTATGAGCCCTGACCCCTGCTTTAATTTACCGGCGCAGTGCTCTACCATTTCAGCTATCAAGCCAACTGAGATCTAGACATTTAAGTGAGTTCTCAAATATAGTCCCGTAGATGATGTTTCAGTAAGTGAAAGCGTTACATCAATCCCGCAACAGTAATTTCCGGTCACGACAGGATTATCTGCAAAGATTTTTTCAGCCTCTGTGACCCTCTTTTCGAATTAAAGTGAAGTTGGTTTGTCTCCTTTCAAGAGCTAATATGTAGCTCCAAATGGAAAAAAAATTACTCACCGTTAGTAGGTAGAAGATCGTCAAAGGGTTTATCCCATATCATGTCTAGAAATGAATCAATAGTTGATGCAGATATCTCACGCTTAGTTTTTGGCTGATGAAAGCCTTTCGCAAACCAGTCCATCTCCGCCTTGAAGGCGTGGGGCATTTGTCTTCTGCGAATTGCATTAGAAGGATTCATTTCTATTAGATCAACAGTGAAAAAGTCAGAATCATTCAAGGGTATCGAATCGCTTTATTTTATGCAGGAATTTCAATTTCCCGCTTTAACAAGCAGGCTCACTTATGGTGACTAGGTACCAACTCCCTCTGAGTTATTTCTTAGTGTCCAGTCTATTCTCGGCTTGAGTGCTGCGCTGTCTCCAGTAATGACAAGTGCAATCTTGATCGTTTTGAACGGGGTTTTCGCTATTTTTACTGACAGAATCGAGCAGCCAGAATTATTACTAAATTACCCTTTGATACGAGCTTAAACCACCTTCTCTCCACCCTCGATTGGGAGAGGCTATCTCTTCGACGAGAGAAACAAAAAGCCATAATGATGTATAAAATTATAAACAACCTTGCTCCCGAATATCTGCAAAGTCTTTTCTCTCAGCATCACTCTGTGTACGACACAAGAAACTCTGAGGGAAGGCTGGCCTTGTCCAAACCAAACACCAATTATTTGAAACGAAGCTTCTCTTACAGCGGGGCCATGTTATGGAATAAATTGCCCAAAAACTTAAAGAATGCTTCATCCATTAACCATTTTAGGCGATATCTTAACGTAGTCGATATATAGGATTCCCACACGGCAATCATGTAAAGCAGTTGATTAATCTTAGTTTTTATTATGTAACGGATGATTTTCCGTGTTTAAATAAAGATTTACATACATACATACATACAAACATACATACTAAAATCGGAAACAAACTTTTGTGATTTTCGCGGGAGCTAGAAAATCAGCTGTTGTAATATGGCGACAAGTTGTGGCAGTGAGGAAGGGGGAAATTTTCGTCCGGAGGACGTTGATTTAGTGTTTGTAGCCGTAGCTTGTGGAATTAACTATCTAGACAGAGACTCTGATGAAGAAGTTGACTCTGATTTCTACCAGACGGATTCGGAGGAAGGTAAAACTGAAGAGTACGAAGATTCGGAACAGGATACTCCAGAACCACATCCAGCTCGTCGTCGAAGACTGCCTGCTCCAGCTGCTCAAAATGATTGGAAAGAAGACATAATTCGTCACGATGAGCTTCTTTTCAACCAGCCGACCGTGCCCAAATGGCGAATATCAGGTAATGAGAAACCAGTTGATTTTTTCCATCATTTTATCAATGATAATGTGCTTGAGCTCATGACAGTACAAACCAACCTTTATGCTGCCCAAGAACGTGCAAAAACCCATGACAAACACCATACTAAATGGCATGAGGTGACCAAAGATTTGCCTTGAATTTGGCTATGGGACTTGTAAACAAACCAACACTTGCAAGTTATTGGTCAACAGATGAGATATTTTTTACACTATTTTTCCAGAAAACTTTTCCAAGGATCAGATTTACTCAAACACTGAGATACTTGCATTTTGTTGATAACACAACACTTGCTGTTAGAGGCGAGGAAGGCTATGATAAGCTGGGCAAGATACGTCCATTTTTAGAAAGTGTTATTGGCCGATTTCAACATGTCTATTCACCAAGTCGTAACTTGTCTGTTGATGAAACATTAATCAAATTCAAAGGTCGTCTTTCTTGGAGAAAAATTATGAATGATAAACCTGCTAGGTTTGGGCTGAAAGAGTTTACTCTAGCGGACTCTACCAATGGTTATGTCTTGGACATTATAGTTTACACTGGAAAAGAGAATGCCGTAGACTCTAAAAGCTTAGCGGAACGTGTTGTCCTAAGGTTGCTTGAACCATACTATGGATTGGGCTACAACATTTTTATGGACAATCATTGTACATCCGTTGGACTATTTGAGAAATTATACAACAATGGAGTCCAAGCTTGTGGAACATGTAGAGGTGACAGAATTGGCTTGCCAAGAGATGTCACAAAAGCAAATTCAGATAAAGTTAAAAAGTTGAAACGTGGAGAGGCAAAAAGGGACTGTAACATGTGTTACATAGAAAGACAGGAAGCCAGTAACTCTTATAACAACACTGCCAGCATCAGTAGACACAGTTTCTGTTGAAAGAGCTATTAGGGAGGCAAATGTGTGGCAAAGAAAGGAGTTTCGGTGTCCTGTACCCATAAAGGAATACAACTCGCTCATGGGCGGGGTCGATTTGGCTGACCAGAGAACCACAGCATATGCCAGATTGATGAAAGCATGGACTTGGTACCTGAAACTGTTTTATCATCTACTAGAGGTATCAATTCTAAATGCATATGTTTTACACTGCTGCATTCATGGCAAGCAAACATCAATGATGCAATTTCGACATGATATAATCCAGGGTCTCCATGGGGGCAGAACCTACAGGCATGATTCGCCGCAAGTTCCCACTGACCCAATAATTCGCAGAAATCTTAACTTGGGTCACTTTCCTGTCATAGCAAAGAAGAGATGTGCATGCAAGGTTCATATTCAGAGAGTGTTAACACCATACATGTGTGGATTGTGTGACACCTACATGTGCCCCACCCCTTGCTTTGAGAATTATCACACCATGGATGGGTATCTCTTTAATGACGAGTGATGTAGCCAAGGTCCGCCAAGACTAAAGCCACAAAGAGCTGGTGGGCCCTTAGGTCGAGGTAGACCCAGACAAAGAAGACAATACCCATGAAATTGAAGCTGCTATTTGTAGAAGTAACTTTGCCTAAAACTGCCTTGCATACAAGGAATTGATTACTTTTAAGGCATGTCCAGTAACTGTACTGCATTTTATTCAAGTCACGTCAGTTATTTTTTTCTAAATAACATTTTAGCTTACTGCACTCTACTCATTGGCTGCTGTTGGAGTTATTTTTGGTGTGTGAACTCAATCTATAGTAAAGTGCTAAATTTTAATCACTTTTCAAAGCAAATTATGCTAATTTATAGATCATGTGACCAGTTAATGGTAACTCCGACATTCTCATCTTCCAGAGTTTTAGAAAAACATATGCTCAACATTTAATTTGATATATAGCAATTGGAATTTGGTTAAAGATAATCAGAGTTATAACCAATTGAAGATTGTGTGCTGTTTCTTACTCAAATTAATTACTACCCCCTTAGATAGAAAAGGGTTAAGCACGTGTATAAAATTTCCGTTTGTTTACTTTTCTATGGTAGGTGATTAGTGTTCTAAAAGCAGTATTCCTTTTTAATTCATAGGAATAAAGGAGTGGATTCTACGCAATCTTCGCGACATCTTAGACCAAAAAGCTCTGCTCTTGGGGGATTCGTTTCGTGGTCATTTGACCGAGAAAAAAGAGACGGTTCTTTCAGAACCACCACAACGGCTCTTTTCAGAGCCACCCCGGTTCTTTTCAGAACTTCCAGATCTAAAAAAGTCAATGACCAACAATTAGTGTCCTATTCTTATCTTTTTAACTGTAAGTTCTGCCATAACTATGGTTCTGCTAAAAGTGTAATCTTAAGATTTTGTTGGGCAAAAATACTTGGCTGTAAGACGCATCCCAATTTCAGCACTAACTTTCCACCCGAAGACAGAATTTTTTTTTAAAAAAACCGTGCGCCTTATAACCGAGAAGCTACGGTACATCATTGGTTCCCCCCTTCCCCAATACAGGCCATTTTTCAGTATTAAGCCTTAACTCTACAACATAACCTCACACCATTTAAATTTTCCATGCAATCCTCACGCGCTTTAAAGTTTCCTAGGCTGGAATCTGCACTATTGGAAACCATAAGACATTCAGTCAACGCTTAGAAATATGACATGCGTTGGATGGCTTTGAGGAAAACTAGCGTTTTCATTTCAAACGTATCAAGAAAAGTGGCTCAAATTTGATAACAATAGGCTTTGTTAGACAGGTGAAAAATTACCCTATATGGCCATTTTTGAACAATGGCGCAACAGCTTCAGAACACACGAGGGATTTCTCGAACCTTCCGATTAGCATACGAGCGGGAAATTTAAACGCTCGGAAAGACTAGACTTTAGTTTAGAACTATGACGACTTTAGTTTAGAACTATGACGACTTTAGTTTAGAACTATGACCGTTTCTTGAGAAAGATTTATACGGGGAGAGGTGGTCTGAATGAGACACATAACGTATTTTGAATTCTCGATGTGTGCATTGCCACATTAGCGGTCAATTTTTTCCAGGGGTAGACCATTGAGAGTTGTCTCGACGAGACAAATTTACGCTACCCACTTTCCCGAAGCGGCTAAATCAGCGTTTAATTTTCCCTTGGGGTACTCTGGTGACAATTTATCTGTCGTGTGCAAATATGCGCTACCTACTCTTCCAAAATAGCTAAATTGTGATGCCAAAACATTTTTTCCGATTAGTCACAAACTCTTTCGCGTCGCTTCGACCAAAGTCCCTCACCACTACAAAGAACAAAAGGACTATTGTTTACTACTTAATGTGTGAAGTTGAGCCGGAACAATAGACCATTTCTTGATACGAATAAAATAGTATGCAAATCATTCGCAATACCATGCAAATTATTTAGGATATATGTTAGTGAAGCTTGATAAACACGTAATTCGGATATTTAATCTATATCTATAATTTCGACCATTTAAAGGGGAGGATATTATTTAACGCCGAGACGTTTTCATGCAAAACCTAGGTTACCGATACCACGGGTGTAAGCAACACAACTAGTATTGCAGTATGCAAGACATTTGAGCGTAAACTATGTTTGATGGATTATAAATGAAGTTATGAACCTAATGACTCTCTGGAGAGTCTCTTGTGGTTCAGTGGAGAATTTTCTATTTGACCCACGCTCAGTAAAAGGCGAGAACTATCTTTCTTTGGCATTAAGCAGAGCTTCGAGGACCTGATTTTTCTAGTCCTGAGCATAGCATGTCAGCGTGCGAACGAAAATAGATCCACAATGATTTACCGAACGTGGACCTAGGCACTTGTTTCGGAGATGTTCGCCTATGAAATGACTAAGTAGAAGAAATAAAACAGCTATGTTAACTATAATTACACTGTAGTTTAAACATATGATCCCAGAAATAACGTCTTGAAGATGTACACCAAATAGTGACTTAGCAACTCTCTGGAGAGTCTCTGGGGGTTCTGTGGGAAGGCATCGGTGAGAGCGCAGAATTCGAAGGTCTTTTATACATTCGATTCCTCTCGGAAACTCAAATCTTTTCTCTTTTGACCGAGGCTCGGTAAAAGACGAAAAAGTATCTTTCTTGAAATTAAAGTTTAGCAGATCAGGAGCCTGACCGTTCTAGTCCTGAGCATAGCATGTTCGGTATGCAGACCGAAGGTACAACCACAGCGATTCACCGAACGTGAACACAAGCGGTAGTTTTGGAACTCTTCGCTTAAAAAAATAACTAAACATAAGAAATGAAACAGCTATTGAAACTTTAATCACGCCATAGATTAATGTATATGATCCCAATAATAACATCCTGCAAGAAGTAAAGATTAAAGAACACATCTCACCGTTCTTGCTTGCTTTCTCCGCTTCAGGAAACAGTTATGGTGGCTTCAGAATGAAATAGTATGCAAATCGTTCGCAATACCATGCAAATTATTTGGGCTATTCCTACAAAATATATATGTTAGTGAAGCTTGATAAACACGTAATTCGGATATTTAATCTATATCTATAATTTCGACCATTTAAAGGGGAGGATATTATTTAACGCCGAGACGTTTTCATGCAAAACCTAGGTTACCGATACCATGGGTGTAAGCAACACAACTAGTATTGCAGTATGCAAGACATTTGAGCGTAAACTATGTTTGATGGATTATAAATGAAGTTATGAACCTAATGACTCTCTGGAGAGTCTCTTGTGGTTCAGTGGAGAATTTTCTATTTGACCCACGCTCAGTAAAAGGCGAGAACTATCTTTCTTTGGCATTAAGCAGAGCTTCGAGGACCTGATTTTTCTAGTCCTGAGCATAGCATGTCAGCGTGCGAACGAAAATAGATCCACAATGATTTACCGAACGTGGACCTAGGCGCTTGTTTCGGAGATGTTCGCCTATGAAATGACTAAGTAGAAGAAATAAAACAGCTATGTTAACTATAATTACACTGTAGTTTAAACATATGATCCCAGAAATAACGTCTTGAAGATGTACACCAAATAGTGACTTAGCGACTCTCTGGAGAGTCTCTGGTGGTTCTGTGGGAAGGCATCGGTGAGAGCGCAGAATTCGAAGGTCTTTTATAAATTCGATTCCTCTCGGAAACTCAAATCTTTTCTCTTTTGACCGAGGCTCGGTAAAAGACGAAAAAGTATCTTTCTTGAAATTAAAGTTTAGCAGATCAGGAGCCTGACCGTTCTAGTCCTGAGCATAGCATGTTCGGTATGCAGACCGAAGGTACAACCACAGCGATTCACCGAACGTGAACACAAGCGGTAGTTTTGGAACTCTTCGCTTAAAAAAATAACTAAACATAAGAAATGAAACAGCTATTGAAACTTTAATCACGCCATAGATTAATGTATATGATCCCAATAATAACATCCTGCAAGAAGTAAAGATTAAAGAACACATCTCACCGTTCTTGCTTGCTTTCTCCGCTTCAGGAAACAGTTATGGTGGCTTCAGAATGAAATAGTATGCAAATCGTTCGCAATACCATGCAAATTATTTGGGCTATTCCTACAAAATATATATGTTAGTGAAGCTTGATAAACACGTAATTCGGATATTTAATCTATATCTATAATTTCGACCATTTAAAGGGGAGGATATTATTTAACGCCGAGACGTTTTCATGCAAAACCTAGGTTACCGATACCATGGGTGTAAGCAACACAACTAGTATTGCAGTATGCAAGACATTTGAGCGTAAACTATGTTTGATGGATTATAAATGAAGTTATGAATCTAATGACTCTCTGGAGAGTCTCTTGTGGTTCAGTGGTAAGGCGTCGGAGCATCGAATTCGAATGTCTTTCATAAGTTCGATTCCTGTTGGAAACTCAGAATTTTCTATTTGACCCACGCTCAGTAAAAGGCGAGAACTACCTTTCTTTGGCGTTAAGCAGAGCTTCGAGGACCTGATTTTTCTAGTCCTGAGCATAGCATGTCAGCGTGCGAACGAAAATAGAACGACAATGATTTACCGAACGTGGACCTAGGCGCTTGTTTCGGAGATGTTCGCCTATGAAATGACTAAGTAGAAGTAATAAAATAGCTATGTTAACTATAATTACACTTATGTATATGTTCACGATCCTTCGCAGTAAAGCACTATTTAAGCAATAGTGAAAATCAGACCTGAAAAAAATTCAGGCCTGTACGGGATTCGAACCACTGACCTCTGCGATGCTAGTGCAGCGCTCTACCAATTGAGCTAACAAGCCAACTGGGAGCAGGCCATCAAATTAATTCGACATAAACCCGTAGATGATAAATCAAACAACAAACATATGAAATACATATATATGAACTGCGGTTATGAAACGTATATGTGCACGATCCTTCGCAGTAAAGCACTATTTAAGCAATAGTGAAAATCAGACCTGAAAAAAATTCAGGCCTGAACGGGATTCGAATCTGAGAGAGGTGGTCGCATACGAGAGGTTCCATTTAGAGTGTTTTGACTTGGAATTTCAGTTTCATGAGAGGTGGTTACTTAACTGAGGTGGTTGTAGTTTAAGTCAACCAATCACATTCAAAGCTGCACTTTCTGCAATAGTTAATTTGCTTTATTATTTACGGAGTTACAGAGCTGAGCTTAAACTCCAATACAAAGCTTTATGATATTTATCCCGTGTGTACAGTCCCGCCCTAACCCCCAAAAGAAAAGGTTGTTTCGTCGTCCAAAATCGCCGTTTCCCCGCTGTTTTATCACAAATGGATTTGGGTAATATTAATACATGAGAAGCGTAAGTTTTATTGTGAATAACCATGAAATATTACGTGGTAAAATCTACCGATTAACTTTTCTCCATGCGTAAGGTTTATCCTTCAATGGTCTCGAAATTTAGAAATAGAAATAAATTAAAAAAGCCTTTTCAGTCCTATTTACGTGTGTTTAATCTACCTCTTGTTTTTTTTCTCGGTCTGGTAATACAAGAGTGCTATAACAGTTACAGCGAAGCAGCAGAAGTTTGAAATGGTGTGCTTGAGTAGTAAATGTTATTATGATACATAATTTAATAACTGACATTTATATAGCGCAAACCTCTATATGAATATATTCAGTCGCGCTTCACAATATACCTTAGGCAAGGAGAGAGGTTCATCGGTATATTTCATGACATATTTCGGTAATTCAAACAAAAAATTACACTTACCTCGTATCAACAATAGTTTAATCCATAAAAATGCAGCAAAAGAGCGTCGATCTCTGTACAAACTCGTTTTTTTTGGACGTCGAAACAACCATGCGTTTCCTTCCAGCAAGTTGCAATGTTTGCCATATGGCGATCCCAGAAATCTTTGCGTAGAAACAAGATGCCATTACTGGCAACTCTTTCATTGGTTATTACTTGAAAATGACCGCGTCATCAATACGATCTTTTGTCTGTCTCACTTCCTTTTGTTTTCGTGACAGGCGTCACTGACAATTTCCGGTTCTTTGTGACCTTCTTCTCTATATATCGCAATCAGACACAAAACGAGAATGGCCCTGACCAGGCGGTGTGCGCACTCCGATTGCATTGCATTGTGGTAGTGTTATTTTCAAGACGGCCGTTAAAGCGGCAGGAATCTATCGTTCTCAAGGACCCCCCCTCCCCCCATTTTGATGCATCGTTGGCGAACTGACATATAAGCGTTGGCGAACTTACCTTAGACGTTGGCGAATCGATCTAATACGTTGGGGAACTGGTCGTTGGCGAACTGACACTTTGGCGAAACGACCGGTTACCCAACGAATTGCGATGCAACCGAAAAAATCGGACGAGTAAGCGTAGCGAACGAGTGAGTTTTTTGATGCATCGCAACGAGTGAATAAAAATCGTTCAAGCACTTTCCATGGTATCACGTTTTTATTCCGTACATACTGAAAATTTTTCTTACTGACCGACACATTTCAAAGATTGGAGGCGAGCGACTGTGAAAATACATCGTTCGTCCAATCATAGACTAAATCTCAGTACGTATGAAATGAAGTAGGTTCTTGGTATTTTTATTCCGCGAGTCTTTAATTTCGGCTTTTTCTTGATTGTACAGGAAATCGCAAATTAAAGACTCGCAAATAAAATTCCTCGCGAAATTGGAGCAAGCAAAATTGAATCCTCTATAGAGAATTCAAAATCATAGAAAAAAAAAGGTCAATATGCAATAGCAAAACATATACAGTATATGTATTGACTAAAATGCAAATTATTATTAATTGGTCTTACTGGTAAGTTCTATTTTGTATCTTCTGTTGTGAAATGATGTTAACTTGCAAAGATTTCGCATAAGGAGTAGAGAATGTGGGTATCACCTTCATCTGAATCGCAAGATTCGTACAAATTCCTAGGCATATCTTTCCTGCAGTTCTCAAAAGTTACGACATTTTGAAAAAGAAAAATGATGTTGAGAACGCTTGAATCGAGATTTTCAAATTTATAAGCCCACTGAAGTCAAGAAAATAGCACCCCGCGAGATACGGTGTCCCCAAAATCGTGGAATTAAGTACCATTAGGGGAGGAGGCCTTGAGCAACGCGAGCCGGCGAGAGGTCTGTAAAGATGCCTTATTCGCCTCATTGTTAGTGTCCAACCCCCGGCCTTGAGCAATGCGAGCAGGCGAGAGGTCTGTAAAGATGCCTTATTCACCTCATTATTAGTGTCCAACCCCCGCCCTTCAGCAACGCGAGCCGGCGAGAGGTCTGTAAAGATGCTTATTCGCCTCATTGTTAGTGTCCAACCCCCGAAAACTTCTCCAAGACACATCTCAAATATTTCCGCGACGGAGAAACGAGCGTCCTGGAGGTTAACTAGATGCGAGCACTTCTTACAAAGTTCTTAACTCACGTTCTCAACAGTTGAAAAGTCGTATATATTTTTTCCTTTACCTGTGGCAAGTGGTAGTGGGATTTCAGTGGAATTTGCTGAAATATTTGCTATACGTACTTATAGAGCACAATATAAAATAAATAATCACCCTTACTGTATTGAGAAGTTGGTCTCCTTTTGGATCAACAGTTGACAACTATCTAAATGCTTCATCGCCAATGAAACAAATTTCATGTCCATCCTGTAATGAAAAGTAAAACAACACATTTAAATTTGATGATAGTACCAAAATTGTTACCAAACGATTAGCTGACCAATACATTTGATGAATTCCCACCAAGCGGAGAAGGGGGACGGTCTGATAAATTTTCCAACAGGTATGCCTAACCTTAAGCCCTAAATGGTTTCACTTTCATATAACATTTTGAGGAAAGCCAGTGCATCATTTTCCTACTCTACGATTTATATCCTGTAAGGCTAAGGACAAGATAAAACGAACAAGAAAGAACAGGAGTGCCCTCCCTCCTCAAACTTACCGGATCAGCTAAGATAACTACTTCCACTGTGGCCTTTCCGGGCGTATCCAAACTGACAAGTGATGTAAGAATTGTATGACCTTCATTTTTCACTGAAGATTCAATTTCTGGTAACTGTAAATGCTTGGACCTGAGAAAGCAATGCGTCCAAATGTTGTAGCGCGATCAACGGGGTGTCCGAGGTGAATAAGTTCAAGCTTACACTTGTCTAAATCATAACCTAGCAATGCTGTTGTCTCTGTCTTTTGATACAGTGTCATCCCCAACAAGTTTTGCCAGTAAAGCAAAGATTTGGTAAGGTCTGAAACTCCAAGAGAAACTTTTCTCACTGGATCTGTTAAAGAAAAAAAAGAGAGAGGGTTTGTTATAATTATTATTATTATTATTATTATTATTATTTACTATAATCACTAAAAGTATTTACAAAAATTATGATGAAATGGGTTTGTTATAATAATAATAATAATGATAATAATAATAATAATAATGATGATGATGATGATGATGGTGACGATGAAGATGATGATAATAATACCTTTATTCACTATAATCACTAAAAGTATTTACAAAAATAATAATAACATGCTTAAAAATCGAAGAAAAATGCATCAAAATATCTAGTAAAAATCCAAGAAAAACTCATGGATACACACTTCGTTTAATCACTAATTCAAGATTATACACAAAGAATATAATTGATAAAATTTGTGTTAGCAAACTCCACAAAAATTCAACATGATGTATAAAACAAAAGGCATTCAGCTTGAAAATTGCCCTAAAATAAAAGAAAACTTTAGATACCCGCCAACAAGAAAATTATAATAATAATAATAGTAATAACTTTGCGTGGGTAATGGTTTTTCCTCTCGTACATTTCCAAATTAGTTGACACAGAATACATCTATTAAATTCGGTTCTCTAGGATCTGACTCATAACAGACCCAAACTAACTCTGATAACAAAAACGACCTACATATAAAAATCGCGAAAGTAACTACTAGTTCATATTAATAATAATAATAATAATAATAATAATAGTCCATTTATATAGTGCACACATCCACTACTCATTGAAGGCACTTTACAAAATTAATCCTAAACCCATGAAAATTTACTCTAAAAACTTAGAAAATAAAAAGCAAGCAATATACCAAGAAACTAGAGGCTAAAATATTAAAAGTATGATAAAGAGTTACTTTTAACAAATTTAGTAAAAAGGAAGGTCTTGAGTTTGATAAAAGAAGGTCTTTGAGTATGATAAAACTGTTCTGGATTGTCTTATTTCAAATGGAATAGAGTTCCAAATCTTCCGAGTGCATGTAGAGAAAGCTCTATCACCATATGTTTTAGTATTACAGTTTAGCTGCATCAGCAGGTCTTGAAGGTTTGAGTATAGAGACCTAGTCGATTTTCGATGTTCCAAGAGTTCTGTTGGACATTGCTTCTTAAACAAATCTATAACTTCTATTTCTATAAATCTACTAGCTGTCTATCACAATGCCTCAATTTGATTGGTCACATTACTCTCTTCTGTGATACAAAGTGAATAACTTGAAGTGTGAAGCCTAACAATGTGTCCTTGTAAACCAAATAAAATTATAAGATGGAGATGTCTTGTCTTTAATTTTAAATTACTAGTAGATTCATATGCAAATAATTAGATAATCTGCTGTCAATCTTGATGCCCTAAAGCTGATGCAGGCTAAGTCGCCATCATAGATATCACCAGAATTCTCAAACTCATAAACATCTTATTGTAAACACTTTAAACCCTAAGAGTGACCAGCATCTAATTTCTCCTTACAATGTCACCCCTGAATCAAACATTAAGGTCAGGAGAATAAAGGAAATGATTGCCAACCAAAGAAGCTCTTGACTGTTACGGTAAACAATTTCTCCTGGTTGGCATCTTAGAAAATAATATAGAGAGCAGTGTGGAGAAAATGCATACTGATCTAAGGGTGTGGAGGTAATGAATATTCCATATTGCTTAGTTTTCTGTGAAAAAACCTCATCCAAGATTTTAATCTACAAGAAGCTGGTAATTTCACCATTTTTTTTTCATTGCATTAATCATGTAACACTTTAGGTGGGCACCAAATTAACATTCATTCATGTTCCAACTCACCACTAGTAACATCCTGGTCTACCAGGGTAAACTTATAGCCACCAGGTGCTTTGACAGGGATACAACCTTCTCCTAATTCTTCTGTGACAGGGTAGCTTTGTTGCTTTACATTTGACACAGCAGTTTTTTAGTTGCAGTTATTCCCTGCACGAAAAATAAATAGTCTTACAATGATTGTTGCTTTTTAAACAAAACCTGAGAAATTACTTCAGGTTGTGATAACCTTTGCAGAGTTTAGTATATCTTGCAAAGGGTGTAAATGATTGTGTGAAAAGAAATCAAATACAGAAAGCTTGAGGTCTCAGTTTAGTTTGTTCTAATTATCCCTTTGATTCCCAAGATCTGTTTGTTCACTCTCCCATCTCATTGCCCTTTTTTCTGTGGTTATTATGGGGAGAAGCTACATGTTAATCACTTCTGGGAGTTGGAGGGTTTTACCCTCCGTGCTTAAGAGATTCCCGATAGCTGTCACTTGTATTTTATCATTCCAGAACATAAACATAACAAGATTTTTTTTCATCTATATATTTAAGCCACTCTTCATCATCTCTTCAAAAGTGTCTTTGAAATTCTTGACTTTTGAGGACAACTTACCAGTATTTTATAACATAAGCAAAGTATAGGATGCACTCTGATTGGTCAATTCAGCATCCACCATTTGCCCGTGGGTGTACGCTACTGATGTGAGCAAATGCAACGACTAGTGTTCTGTGCGCGCTTGTTTTTCTGGTCAAGCAAGATTTGTTAAATAAAAGAAAATTCTTTTGCTACAATGTGGCAATGTTATGTTTTAAAACAAATGGTAAATGCCACAGTGTACACTAATATGTATTGAGTTATGGATGCACTTGGGAAGTTTCAGCTAAGCACTCAAGAGGCTATAGAGTTGCTCTCGGCTATCACCTTGTGTGACGTACTCTTGCACTTCTTTCGTGCTTATCAACCTCCCGTGTGCATCCCTAACTCAATAGTGTACACTGTGGTGTTTACCATTTGTTGATTAATCAAGGGTAGACTGTGAATGTCACCATCTGGCAAGGAATAATCTCAGGCCTGTCAATCCTTTGAGCCCTTAGGATGATTACCAGCTAATTTCTCCTTACAATATCAGCCCTGAATCACACATTAGGGTCACAAGAATAATGGAAATGATCACCAACTGGCCAAGCTGTTAATTTTAAACAGATTCTCTTTGTCAGCTCCTCAGGAAATGTATGGTGAACAGTATTGAGAATAGGCATACTGATGTACGGATGTAAAGGAAAAATTAAGGGTCAAGTTGGCATGTTAGTTTTGATAAAGGGACAGAAACAAGTGGATCTATGGGAATTCGTGATACAAGGATACGCTGTACAACAGTTAACTAGATCTATAGCAGTTATGACTGGAAACAAACTTGCACATGGAAGGAGAAAGTTCTTACTGCCACATTTACTAAAAACAATATAATAGTTCCATGGTCAACCTGATGCTGGGGCCAACCCCTGTGACCTAGAAGAGGAATTTTGTGTTTTAGGAACAGAAAAAATAAGCCATGAAGGTCTCATATCACTGGTAGTAGATAATCACCTGAAAATCATTTCCTAGCTGATATGTTTTAAAGGGTTAGTATAATCTATTGCAGGACAGATGCATAAATATGACGTCAAAAATGATAACATTTCACTTTGTTATCATATAAACCAAATAGATTTCATGTTGCCATGGGTCTGTGCAGTAACAAACCACAGAAGATATCAAAATGTGTTCAGAACATCAGTAACATGTTTGGCTGCACCTCCTCTGCCATTCTTTTGTCCTTACCACAATTTGACGTCATTTGTGATCTGCTATTACTGAACAGAGAAATGGCAACATGGAGTCTGCTTGTTAATTGGCAAATAACTGGTCTATTTAAGCAAGCTGCATGTCAAAATATGGGTTAACAGCTGGCTTGCAGTCTACTCAAAGCGATATAATTATCCAGTTCTACTTTTTGTAACTCTTCCATGAAATGTGCCAAACAAGTTAGGTAAACAAATGAAAAGTACACAAGTTTGGTAGGAATTGCTTATAGGGATACCTTTCTAAAAATTAATGTCTGCTATAGTGCAAGCAAACAGTAGCAACTTCCTTCAGGGAACTGTATAATGCCACTGAAAGTTGAAAAACAAACCAGAACATGAATCTGACACTGATTTATGTCTATTCTGGTTGAAGATGATATATTTTTTTCCCCTTTTTTCATGGCACACTTGTGCTGTAAAACTCAGATCATGATGTACATGAAAGGGCCAAGGTCTGCATACAAGATCAAATGGCATAGGGACTACAGGTTATCAGGATTTTACTTTCTGGGTAGCTTGACTACTGACTATACCTTAAATTAATTTTTTACCTTTGCATTTCTGGATGGAGAGAGACATTATGAGGCCAAGTAAATGTGTTGCATAGGAACACAGTAACAAACAAAAATAACATGTAAAGTCGTTTTATTTACCTCTTTTAGCCATTCCCTTGTAGAATCAGACACTATTTATTGCCTATGTAAATGCTATGTGGCTGCTCTATGTAAAAAGTAGGTACAGGGTATTAAAATTCTGTTTAAAGTGATAGAGAGGGTATTATTCAAATTGTGTGTAATTGCTATGACTTTTGCTACATATTTTGATAAAAAATCCTATTTTTTTACTAGTCAAATGGAACCTTTACATAGTGTAGGTAAAAGCTATGTAATACACATTTGAGCAGGCTAGCATAGAAAATTAAAGATAGCATATAAATAGCAGCTACATAGGTTTGAAATGCCAATTCACATAGTACTTAAATAGGAGCAAGTTGAGGCTTACTGAAAATAAACTTAATAGCCTTTTAATAGAATTAAAATAGAGTAAACATAGGTTACCAATAGTCTTTTTAAGGTGAGTTAAACACAATTTATATAGCTTTTTACCTATGTAAATGCTATGTGGCTGCTCTATGTAAAAGGTAAGTACAGGGTATTAAAATTCTATGTGTAAAGTGACAGAGGGGGTGTTATTCAAATGGTGTGTAATTGCTATGACTTTTGCTATATATTTTCATAAAAAATTGTACTTTTTTACCAGTCAAAGGGAACCTTTACATAGTGTAGGTAAAAGCTATGTAATACACTTTTGAGTAGGCTAGCGTAGAAAATTAAAGATAGCATATAAATAGCATCTGCATAGGAGCAAGTTGAAGCTGAGACAATTAAAAATAAACTTAATAGCCTTTTAATAGAATTAAAATAGAGAAAACATAGGTAACCAATTGTCTTTTTAAGGTGAGTTAAATACAATTTATATAGCTTTTTAATAGCATCAGTGAACAAGGTAAGTACTAAATTGAACTAGTGATCACACACCTTTTAAATAGATTTTACATACCATATACATAGTGCTAATTAGGATTTGAAGGAGGGGTTTGTTGATTAAATTATGCACTTGAATGGTGTGGACCATGCCACAAACCTATTTAGGCAGGAACATGCATGTATTTAGAGAATTGCATTCAAAGTAGCAATAATAAAACCATTTGCTGGTCAAAAATATGCTTATAATCCAACAAAATCAAAAGGTGCAATATTAAATTATAAAATTTATTACCTGTACATCTGTCTTTTTTGTCATTTATTACCTGTACATCTGTCTTTTATGTCAGACGTATTGACCCTTTAACTGCAGAGATCTGAAAACTAACTCACTCAAACGAAAAACTTTGTAGTCCACCATTTGTAGTGCTGAAAATACGTGACAACGCTGTAGTAAAAAAGGTGACAATAATTAAACTCTAGTCTTTGGATGACTTCATTACAACTCTGATTTTACAGCTAGAGTACCTTAGTTTACAATATAATTTGGATATATCAACAAAGTTGAAATGGTAAATTGGCCACCGTAATGATTACAAAAGCTGACGTTTCGAGCGTTAGCCCTTCGTCGGAGCGAATAGAGGAATTATGGGTTGTGTGTGCTTTTAAAGGCAGAAAATGGAGCTACATTATTGGTGGGTGCATGGCAACGAGAAAAACATGAATAAATTAGTGGAATGAAATGAACGCTTTTCATTCCACTAATTTATTCATGTTTTTCTCGTTGCCATGCACCCACCAATAACGTAGCTCCATTTTCTGCCTTTAAAAGCACACACAACCCATAATTCCTCTATTCGCTCCGACAAAGGGCTAACGCTCGAAACGTCAGCTTTTGTAATCATTACGGTGGCCAATTTACCATTTCAACTTTGTTGATATATCCAAATTATTTCGTTACTCCCACCGACGCAGCCCCAAACAGTTTCTTTCGAAACTATCAGCCTTTATTCATTAGTTTACAATAGTTGGGATTTACCCAGATACCTTACTCTGCAAAAGGTTCTGCTTTGACTTTTCATAGTTACTGTAATATTCTCCCATCAATAACCTTTGTCTATTGATTCTCATAACACTTGTGAGTCGAGCTTGTAATTTTCTTGTAAAAAGGAGTGAATTAAAGTATGTAATCCTGAACAGCCAGTGTGAAATTGTCAAAAAAAAAGAATGATTGAGGATTCTTTTCATTTTTCATTGTCATCTCATCTTGCATCCTTTAAAGAAAATAAGAGAAAATTTTCCTTTACAAACATTTTTCCATTTTATTAATATCAATTACCAAAACCTTTGACCTTCTAATCATGTTTAACTAGCATTCTTTCCTTCCTGACACTTAAGGGAAACAATTGCAGTCCTCTTTGCTATTAAATTCAATAAATTTTCTTTGGCCATATTTATCATGGCATATGCTTTTTTGTAACAATTTGTCATTTGATACCTTCTTTTTCTGCAAGGATATAATGGTATTGCACTTCATTCACATGGCCTGCTTTATTCCACTGCGAGAGAGTGGAGACTGTGCAGGCTTCCTGTCGTCTCCATCTTTTGTTTTTCTTGGTTTCGGCTCTTTAGTAAGTTTAGCAACCATGAAAAACTCTGCAATTTTGTTTAAATGGAAATGTTATTTTAAAAACAAACATGACATTAGGTATTTAGTTTTAATTTGAATTCAACTATGTAGTATTTATGCTTCTGAAAAAAGAGCATTCCTTCTATACTATGCAACACCACTGTTGAGCAGCTACCTGCCCAGTGACCACCTTTTCCTTCTCATGTTGCTAACTGGTGGGATGTTCAGACTGCTTAAACAGTCAATTGCACAATGAGAATTACAAGAAGCATGCACATATTTGAAGCTGTTCACTGCGCAATCTCCTGTTTTTTATGGTAAGATTTGTGAAGTAAATGCTATGTTGTTTGTTTTTATTGATTCTGCAAGTTGAAATTGAGAGATTTCTTCTCAAGTTGGACTGAACACTCTTGGAAGTGAAAGGCTGTTAAACAATTGATTTTTAAAATTAAATTCTTGTTGTAACTGTAATAATTAATTGCACTGAAGTTATCCCAAACTGCAGACAAAGCATAAATTTAGCATAAAGTTAAAAGCATAAAGTTATCCCAAACTGCAGACTTAAGCAGCTGTTTGTCTTTTTTCTGCTGGGCTCACAGCTTGCCAAACGCAACAAAAATATAATCTTGACACCTTTAGCCTACGGATAGATTTATTTTATTGTAAAGCGTAAACTTAAGAAACTGTGGCATGCAAGTGACCGATTCGCTTCTCAGGTTTGATCAAGTACCTAATATCGTAATTTCTACCCACCACAAACTTTCAGAATGCGTTGCTTTATAAATGGCCGCTCAACCCTTGTACCGGCCAGTCGATAACTGTCGTCCCTTCTTTTAACTTCACAGCGCCAACAACTTGCTTTCCATTTACAACGCTCGCGCAATTCTCGTTTTCCCATTGAACAATGGTAAACCCCATCTTTAGAGATGTCATGTTAAGCAAAACAGTCGAGAAAAGACTAGAAATAAATTAACGAGCGATCAACGGATGAAAAGTACATTCAAAGATGAGCGCCAAATGGAGTTTTCTTTTTTATGGGTATGATCACGTGGACATTTTGGAAATTGTCATTGGCTTGTAAAGAGAATCCGCTGGCTTACCTGATTGCAGTGTTAAGAGAACGCGTAAAGGTTTGACTGATGGACGGTGGATGTTGACGATGGTTTTGCCTTGGATCCATGTTCTGAAGATGATCTAAATAATGATGTGAACTCACTCTACGTAGAAATAATCGAGAAGAATCAAACGTACTTCAATTGCAAGATCTGTGGCCGAAACCTGTCGAGGAAACAAAGACTCGAAACCCTGACTCGAGTTATGTTCACGGCAAAGGTGAGAAACAACAGAAGGCATGCAATCACAATTTTGAATGTGATTACAAACGTGTTTTACCCTCATTATTTTGACAGATGGATACCATTTTAGGAAGTATAAGAGCTGAGTAACCTAGATGGTCACAGTGTACCAGTACCCAAATCAATGAAGTTGGACCGTAACCGAGCTCCAACACAGCCATCTCGACTCCTCAGTGTTTCGCTTCCACTGCATGAGCTAGCCGTGGTGCCAAAAGCGTCATTGGTGCGTCTTATAACGAAGAAACATTTGTACAAGAGAAGGAAGCGATAAAAGTACGTTAGAATTCTTGCCTACAAATGAATGTGCACAGTCCGAAGCGTTGACTTATGCTTATTATTATGTTTATATATTATGATTTTGGCACATCTCCGGACATGAGACATTTTGCATCACAATAAAAACTTTTATTTATGTGGAATCCAAGAGGGCTTTGAGGTTAGAAAGCAAATCTGTGATATGACTACATTGGATTTAAATTGACAATTTGCACTTAATGTAACTGACTGCTGCTTTATGAAAAAATGTATATTAACGTTAAGATTTACTAAAACTTAGTTTAAATAATAAATTTCATGATAAACATGTACAGGTATATACATCTCTTGGTATATTTGTATGAGACATTTAAAGTATACTTGTACCCTACATCAACAACAAAGAAAATGATTTTCACTCGAGCAGTATACTTAAAATATACTTGAATCCAACATCAACAACAAAGAAAATGATTTTCACTTGAGCAGTATACTTAAAGTGTACTTCAGAAAGGGTACTGCAGATGTACTTAAGTAAGTGCAGTACTATTGAAGTATTAGGGAGTTTAAGCAAATCACTACGGCTGGCGCTGCTACGGCTACCGGAAGTAAAATTGTCCAGAAACGAGTCATTGCGCATGTCAGTGGTTCCCATCCAGCCGTAGCGGGAAATCCTTCTACGCGAGTGGGAAGGTTTCGGCGTAGTCTGTGGTACGTGAACTTATCTCGCTTCTTTCTTCGCTTTATACATTCTCCTGAGCAATTTTAACTATTGAAATACACTTAACATCTTTAAAAATAACTTATCGGGAATATTTATCAAGCTTGCTGTCCCTTACCGAGTGAATCTGCCTTTATTTTTGCCGCCGGGTTTGTCGAAGGATCGAAGCAGTGTGCACATGGAGAACGCAGCGAACGCAAAGTGAAATGCGTAGGTAGAAAGTCTAACTTTTCCTTTTCAAACCTCAAAGACTACTTGAAATTCAAATAGCTGAAGCCAAGGAATGACGAGGATTATGAGGGACCGTGTAGAAACTTTGCTTTGGTGTTTATAAGCTCCAAACTGGCAATTTTACAACACGCAAGCTCAAATATTTTAATTCACTCATTCACTGTGCACAGGATCGCTTACAATTTTTTTTTCCAAACGTTGGAATCCCTCGTCCCTTTCAACGAAGTCATTTTGAGTTTTTAGACGTGCAATAAACTACCGCGAAGACGCTTAATTTATTGGTTTTACACTTCTCAGCCGTACTAGGTTTGTAGTTCGCGTTGCTTAAAGTTGAATTTTGGCGGGCTACGGCGACGTACTCTCCCCAAGCCTCGTCAACCACGATAGCCGTAGCAGCGCCAGCCGTAGTGATTTGCTTAAACTCCCTATTGTTAAGTATGATTGCAGTATAACCACTACTGATGCAGTATACTTGTAATATACTTAAAGTATACTTCAAGGCCATCTTTTTTGGTAAGGGGTAGCACGAAATGATTTTACTGTTGAATCCCAAGACCTTGACAGTAACAACAACTTTGGTACAATACACACCTATGCTAAGGTTGAAGAAAAATGTCAGCAAGCAATTTGTGCTTATCAAAAGTGCTGTTGCAATTTGGCCAGTAATTATTATGGCATTATTGAAGTTTTGGAGAGAGATTATGACCAGCTGCCTAAATACCGAGGGAGGACAGTGGTGAACCACATTACAAGAGTTAAAACATCCAACAGGTACCCTCTTGTCATATTTTAAGACTAATATTATTGGTGTGTGATATTCTGTGGTGGAGTTCTTATTTTAAAGAAAGAATATATTTTTCATGGCGTAAACAGGTGGAGCAAATTTTACAGCACATTAGCTTTTTTAATTGCATGAAATTATTATATTTCGAGTATACAGCTTTTGTTAACTCTCAGAGCCTGGCGAGGTTAAAGGCTTGAGTGAGTAAACCATGAAAATCAGTAATAATAGTTAAGTTTGGCAAAAGATAGTCAGTTGATTATTTTAATTACAACTAATCTTTCAAAGGGTATTTATCTATTCAGCCTTGCAATGTGGAAGAAAACAAAAAGAACACATTTACATTGTGATTTAAATTATTTTTCTTTCTTTCAGACTAATAGCTGTTCCTGTGGAGAATATATTGAGGAAATTTCTGATAGTGAATGTCTCATCAGGATGTTTCTTTTGTATGCTACCAAATCCTTATGAAAAAGACTGAGAGTAGCAATTTTTTTTATGTGAGTAACATGTAAATACGTGTTTTAACGCTGCATGTGCACTAGAAAAAAATTACAAGGAGCTCTCAATAGCTCCATACTAAGAGATTCAGGGCACCCAGCACAACTCCTATATGAAAAAATTAGGTTTATGTGGTGACCCAAAGGCAAGTGTTAGTTGTCTGAGGTACCTAGGCTGCACCCTTATGGCACAGCCCTGATGTTTAAACCACTTTCTTTGAAATTTTAAATAGCCACTCTTAAGCAATAGGGGAGTCATTTTATGCATTTTAGAGCTCTTGAAATTGAATATCTCCATGGTTTACAAGGCACAGAAATCTTGTTCTTTTGCTAAGCCTAAATGTTGTTGTTAATTTTGGGCTGTTTATGTACAGTTTTTCGCTAGGTGGAAAGTATATTTTTAACAATTATTCCACAAGCGCGCGTTGGATATGAGATGATAGATAGCCAACGAGGTGCATAGCGCCTCGTTGGCTGTAATCATCGCATATCCAACAAGTGCGAGTGGAATAATTGTTTTATCAAAAACGCCTCCAAGAAATTATTATTTTGTAAGAACAAACCAGATTTTTAGCTCCCTTTTGATTTTAAGCTGACGCGCACGCTTACCTTGTTTGTAGATTATAGTATATTGCTCATATACCATAATGGCTAAGCCAATAAAAAGTCTTGAATTGCATTATCCAATGATCCAGTTTTTAATAAAGTGCTATATAAATATTTGTTTTACCCAAAGTGATTGATATAAATTGTTACATAGTAAATAAATAAGATGTATTTACAATGTGTGTTAGGGCAATGAGTGACTTCTTCAAACTTAATCACCTGCAGTATAGCAAGTATTTGTTTTACCCAAAGTGATTGATATAAATTGTTACATAGTAAATAAATAAGATGTATTTACAATGTGTGTTAGGGCAATGAGTGACTTCTTCAAACTTAATCACCTGCAGTATAGCAAGTATACATAGCAGTATGTAAAAGCTGTTACCATTTTTCAAAGTTTTGTATTGTTACATAGTAAATAGATAGGATGTATTTACTATGTATGTTAGATCCAAAAGTTACACTCTACATTGCATAGGAAATACATAGCAGTATGTAAAAGCTATGTTACTATTTTTCAAAGTTTTGTATTGTTACATAGTAAATAAATAGGCTGTATTTACTAATGTATGTTAGATCCAAAAGTTACACTCTACAGTGCATAGGAAATACATAGCAGTATGTAAAAGCTATGTTACCATTTTTCCAAAATTTTGTACTGTTACATAGTAAATAAATAGGATGTATTCACTATGTATGTTAGATCCAAAAGTTACACTCTACATTGCATAGGAAATACATAGCAGTATGTAAAAGCTATGTTCAATATTTCAGAGATTTTGATTGTTATATAGTAAATAAGTAGGATGTATTTACTATGTATGTCAAGATAAAAAATCAGCCCATGTAACACATAGGTAATAAATAGCTATTTAAAAACTATGTGAAGTTCTAAAATAGATTTTACATAGACGTTTAAAACCTATCAATTTTTTCAATAGATTTTTCATAGTATCAACATAACCTTTACATACCCTACACTATGTGGTTTGCATGCAAGATAGTATTTACATAGGCAGTCTCCAGCATTGCTTTAAATATGTCTGATTCTACAAGGGTTATATCTTCAATCCTCCATACTGTCTTGAAGATTTCAAGTACCTAATATCGTAATTTGTACCCACCACAAACTTTCAGAATCCGTTGCTTTATAAATGGCCGCTCAACCCTTGTACCGGCCAGTCGATAACTGTTGTCCCTTCTTTTAACTTCACAACGCCAACAACTTGCTTTCCATTTACAACGCTCGCGCAATTCTCGTTTTCCCATTGAACAATGGTAAACCCCATCTTTAGAGATGTCATGTTAAGCAAAACAGTCGAGAAAAGACTAGAAATAAATTAACGAGCGATCAACGGATGAAAAGTACATTCAAAGATGAGCGCCAAATGGAGTTTTCTTTGTTATGGGTATGATCACGTGGTCATTTTGGAAATTGTCATTGGCTTGTAAAGAGAATCCGCTGGCTTACCTGATTGCAGTGTTAAGAGGGCATATGGTATTTCGAGGACTGGACTGGACTGGACTGGACTGGACTAGTAAAACACGGACTAGTAAAACGCGGACTAATAAAACG
Organism: Stylophora pistillata; assembly: GCF_964205215.1. NCBI lineage: Eukaryota > Metazoa > Cnidaria > Anthozoa > Scleractinia > Pocilloporidae > Stylophora > Stylophora pistillata. The sequence goes on from NC_142531.1 coordinate 15,568,647, forward strand.
CGGACTAGTAGAACGCGGACTAGTAGAACGCGGACTAGTAAAACGCGGACTAGTAAAACGCGGACTAGTAAAACGCGGACTAGTAAAACGCGGACTAGTAAAACGCGGACTTAACAACAACAAAAAATAATTCCATACGAAGGCGATCACAAGCCTTAGTGGCGAGCCAATTCAGTGAGTGACAATCCCTTTTTAACCTCTAAGCTACAAATGGGTTTCACATGCGCCAGATACAAACGATTTTAAAAGTTTAGGCTAACAAAGAAAGAATTTTATTCAGCAGCAGTTCAAAATCTTAAAATACACTTTCGTCGTAAATTTCTCATCAGAAACTCGATTTTTCTCTTATATTAAAAATTGTTTATTTCGCCGTAAATTTCACGGCAGAAACGCAGGAATTCGATGAATAAAAGTCGCATTAAATCTCCTTGTGTCTAGGTAGAAAGAATCTCATTGACTTCAGCTTTTCGGTGGAAGAAACACCCATTTACACACGCCATTACAGAAAACAAACAAGCAGACTGACAACTCCAAAACACCTATTTGCATTCACTTACAATTTGACTTTCCGTGACATTTTAAAACGGAACAGAGGTAAATCTTCGAAGATTAATCGGTGTTGGAAATAAAAAATACTTTCCGTAAGATCTCTGTTTTTCTCTTTACGAGAAAATCGTCGCATGATCAGTTAACTCGTGTGTGTTTGTCACACCAGTACTGCTGTTTCTTCAAAAGCGTATGCTTCTTTCCTCTGTAAATGACAGGTGTCACATCGTGACAGTTACTTTTCAAAAAAATGTTTGAAAATTTGTTCGGAAGCCTTTTAACTACCTTTGCAAATAAAAATGCTTCGGCGAAAGTTTTCTCTTTAATTTGAAGAACCTGAATGATTTAGAGCTACAATTACGATTTTAATTACGGGAATATCCTCCTTGAACTTAACAATTTGATAGCGAGTGAGTTATAAAGAAAACAAATGTTATTCAAATTTAATTTGAATAACCCGAATGATTTAGGGCTACAATTACGAGTTTAATTACGGCAATAGCCTCCTTGAACTTAACAATTTGATTGCGAGTGAGTTATAAAGAAAACAAATGTTATTTAAATTAAAGAGAAAACTTTCGCCGAGAGATTTTTATTTGTAAAGGTAGTTAAAAGGCTTCCGAACAAATTTTCAAACATATTTTGGAAAAGTAACTGTCACGATGTGACACCTGTCAATTGAAGCATACGCTTTTGAAGAAACAGCAGTACTTGTGTGACAAACACACACGAGTTAACTGATCATGCGACGATTTTCTCGTTAAGAGAAAAACAGAGATCTTACGAAAAGTGTTTTTTATTTCCAACGACGATTAATCTTCGAAGATTTCCCTCTGTTCCGTTTTAAAATGTCACGGAAAGTCAAATTGTAAGTGAATGCAAATATGTGTTGTGGAGTCGTCAGTCTGCTTGTTTGTTTTCTGTAACGGCATGTGTAAATCGGTTATTCTTCCACCGAAAAGCTGAAGTCAATAAGACTTTCTACCTAGACACAAGGAGATTGAATGCGACTTTTATTCATCGAATTCCTGCGTTTCTGCTGTGAAATTTACGACGAAAGTGTATTTTAGGACTGTTTGAACTGGTGCTGAATAAAATTCTTTCTTAGCCTAAACTTATAAATTCGTTTGTATCTGGTGCATGTCAAACCCATGTGTAGCTTAAAGGCCAAACAGGGATTGTCACTCACTAAATTGGCTCGCCATTAAGTCTTGTGATCGCCTTCGTATGAAATTGTTTTGTTGTTGTTGTTGTTGTTGTTAAGTCCGCGTTTTACTAGTCCGCGTTTTACTAGTCCGCGTTTTACTAGTCCTCGTTTTACTAGTCCGCGTATTACTAGTCTGCGTTTTACTAGTCCGCGCTTTACTAGTCCTCATTTTACTAGTCCGCGTTTTACTAGTCCGCGTTTTACTAGTCCGCGTTTTACTAGTCCTCGTTTTACTAGTCCGCGTATTACTAGTCTGCGTTTTACTAGTCCGCGCTTTACTAGTCCTCATTTTACTAGTCCGCGTTTTACTAGTCCGTGTTTTACTAGTCCGCGTTTTACTAGTCCGCGTTTTACTAGTCCGCGTTTTACTCGTCCGCGTTTTACTAGTCCGCGTTTTACTAGTCCTCGTTTTACTAGTCCTCGTTTTACTAGTCCGCGCTTTACTAGTCCTCCTTTTACTAGTCCGCGATTTACTAGTCCGCGTTTTACAAGTCCAGTCCAGTCCAGTCCGTGAAATACCATGTGCCAATTTCAAGTGAATATCAATTACAGCGTACCTGCAAGTTTGTCAGTCTTCTGCCCAGCATTAGACTTAGTTCCGAAAAATCTCCTCCTTGTGTTGTTCTTGGCTGAAAGTCGAGTATAACTCGGTTAATTCTTTAACGTGTCACCTTCTAATGCCTTGGCCATGTTTAGTGAGTATGCGGCTATTTCCCCACATATGAATTCCTTAGTACCATTCCGCTGACATAAAAATGCTGATCCACCGCGCAATCCCGCATCATCCCGCACTATTTGTATAGGTAATCGCATGGGGCCGAGTAAAATTAAGGATTAATATCACACGTGTTTTCGGAAGTTGCTGAAATTGCCCCAGTCGCGCAGCGACGAGGGCAATTTCTGCAACTTCCGAAAACACAATTGATATTAATCCTTAATTTTACGAGGAACCATGTGATTACTTGTTTATGATATAAGGGGCAAAATGTTTTCTTACTGATCTCGCGCAAAACGGGACGCCATTAATTGTTAGAAAACAAACAGAAATTTCTTTACCTTGGCAGCCGTTGCTAAGCGATTTTCAGCCAATCATTTTCAAGTAATTTTGCCCGGGGCAATTACAAAAATTAAGAAAAAATGCCCTCTGTCTTGACCAATCACAATTCAGTAATTTTGCCCCTTAGATGATAAATCACATAATAATTATATCAAAAGAGAGAAACAAATTCCAGATTTCTATTCAAGATCTTATTTTTTACTTTCACGTGAGGTCACAGGCATATCTAATTACCGTGTCCGCCATTACTGTGCCCCTCAGCAGTAGGGAAATGTATGTAAAGTTGTTGCCCGTCACGCGTCACGCATGTTACCCGTCAGTCTTGGCAGGTTTGTTTTGATCTTCTGTTTCAGTTCGCCATTAAACTACACGTGCTTTTATTCTCGTTGTCTGCTGTCTCTGTTCACGGCCTATTACAAAGTAATGCCATTTCTGTGGTGTTTTTTAATTTTCTGGTTGAAAAGCACTTTTATAGACCTGTAAATGTCAGTTCCAGTATTGTCGTAATATGCTTCATCACTAGAGGGTAATATAAAGAATCGTTACATGCAGAAAATTAAAAAAATCGGCATCGATCCAGCTACTATTCCAGACGAAGAGCTTAATCCTGAGTGTTTCCCGCCAGTAGAGCAGTCGGACTTGTTTAGTTTCTTGGTTTTGGAAACAAGTCATTATACTAACGACCAGTTCAAGAATTACAAAAGTGGAATGCTTAAATTTCTTCTGCAAGAAAGAGGCATTAAAGTGCAAAGAATGCGACTTCGAGATAGCATTCATCGCGTAGATGAAGAAGGAGTACGCGAAAGAAAGAAGGGTAGATTGCATCAAAGGGTCTACAATGTGAAATGCCCAAACCACTTGTGGCACATAGACACAAACCATTAACTTGTAAGTTGGAATTTTATAATCATCGGCGGAATTGATGGCTATAGCCGATTGTCTGTAATGTTAGAATGTGTAGACAATAATAGGTCAGATACCATTCTGGCTTGTTTCTTGGGAGCGGTTGAAAAAAATTTGGTTTACCCAGCAGAATTCGAACCGATCAGGGTTGTGAAAATGTAAGCATAGTCGACTACATGATATCAAGAAGAGGGACAGATAGGAGTAGTGCCATCACAGGTAAGAGCACCCACAATCAACGTATTGAGAGACTATGGAGGGATGTCTACCAGGGTGTTCTTGCACTTTACTACAATTTATTCTACTTCATGGAGAATGAGGGGATATTGGACCCATTGGATGATGTTCATTTGGTTGCTCTCCATCATGTTTACCGGGCTAAAATTCAAGAGAAGTTAGACATTTGGAACAAAGCTTAGTCACAACACAGAATGCGAACTACGAGGTCGTCACCAATAAGAACGTGGGTAGCAGATTACCTTCAAAACCCAGTAGGAATAGAATTGCAAAGTGATCTCATCCCTCACTATGGGGCTGAAGGATTTATTACTGAAGGTGGTGACAATGGTTCTGGGAGGCCTATCTTTGACGCCCTCTCATTTCAGTTGAGCAATGACTGTACACAGCAACTGAACCATGAAATTCCGTGGACGTGGACATCATCTAACTTTGGAATGGAAGTGTACTTGAAAGCTCTTCATATCGTCAGGCAGTCAGTGGTCTCTCAAAGGAATGAAAATGAATCGCTACCAGAAATTTAAATCAAGTCTGTGAGGAGGAAACCATATGATTAAGGCAGCATGAAGAGCTACTAATAGTGTAACCTTGATACAGTATTTTATCAGGAATACATGTTCCTGTTCAGAGTTGCTGTGAACTAGAAAGCATGATCTCAATAAAAGTACTGTATTTAAAAACCGCTTTGAAGGGTTAATAATCAATATCCACTCTTTACGCAATTTTTATTGATGCGTTGAGTTGCAGCGGTTTGTAAGATATCAAAAAGGAGTTCATGACAGGTAATTTACACTAGATGTCACTATAAAGGAAAGAGCCCATGTAACAACAAAAGTTGCGTTTGAGTGCCAGGTTCTAGTAGGATCCTTCTGCATGGCCAACTTAAACTAGGTTTTTGTTAATGAATGACATTAAGTATTTTTAAAAAAATCCACTTTACTTTGATGATAACATTATTTGTATTGTAGCACTCTCTGAAGTAACTTCAAAATTTGAACTTTGTCTGACTTTGTTTAGATGAAATGAACTTTGTGTCCTTTAAACTGCAAGTAGGGGACCCACCTACGCTCACAAGAAGAAGCAAGTTGAAAGGCATGATACAACAGTAAGATATGGTGACTTTCAGTCATTGGTACAAATATTTCTTGAACTGAAGTTAAAGCATAAATTTCCAAACAGAAATATTTCAAAGGGTCTGAACAGAGTATTTCTTGCTCTTACTTGAAATACATTATTGTGATTCTTGGAATGGCAGTCATGATTAAACAATCATCGAGTAAATGATAATAACAACAACATATTAGGAAAGTGATCACAACAAGTTTTATGTTTCAACCACTTAGCTATTGTTAGCTATTGGCAGAAAGGACTGTACTGCTGCAGTGAAGAGCAACGAGGGATGCAATTTAAATCCCAAGAGGGGATCTTCATCTGACCCTGTTGCAAACCACAAAACATGGGCCTCTTTCTCCTTCCACCTGTTAATTAAAGCAAGCAAAATGAAAACAACCAATTCACTTTTAATTACAAAGTTTGTAGCTGAAAAAAAAAAAAATAAAACACAAACGAGGAGAGTACAAAAAAAACCTGCAGACCTCTCGCGGACTCGCGTTGCTCAAGGCCTTATACTTTCCCGCAGGCGTGGGAACCGCTCGTGCTGAGGCTATTTGAAGACTTAGTTCTAAGATAGATGATAATAACCAAGTTGGACACGTTTAAATGCTGAACATGCAAGGAAATTTTATGATGCCAATAGGATTGTTGGTAATCTCACCAAATAGAAACTTGAGTCAGCTTTCCGATAATCCCAGCCAATCCTTTTGATGTGAAAGGCGAAATAGAAAGAGAGAGAAAAGATGAAAAAAAAAAACTCTTAAAACGCTATGAATTAGAGCTCTATGGCAAGATAGCTTTCTAGAGGAAGTAGAAAACACCCTGTTATGAACGCGGGATATGTTGTGATGCGATCAGATCGTTTTTACCGTGAGCAACAAGCTTGTATTTATGGGTGTTAAGGAACTAGTCAATGTAAGAATCAGGTAATTTGGTTATATCAACTAAGTTGAATTTGTAAATTGGGCACCTAAGCTGACGTTTCGAGCGTTAGCCTTTCTGTAACAATTGACCCTGGTAATAAAAAATTTCAAATCCCTTAAAATTTTGCATGCAGTTAACTAAACACTCAAGGGGATGGACAAAAATGGCCGCTTTAAATGGCCGCTTCACAGCACTCTTGTTGCTTCTTGTTGGTAAGAACAGCTGCTAGTTTGCGGCCAAGCGCCTCATGGTGAATTTCCGACAAGAGGCTATGCTTAGATCATTGTCTCTCAAATCGCACGGACCTTTCCGAGAAATGCTGTCCTTACCACATGCGGACAAAAACCGATCCCTATGGCGTGGTTTTACCATCTGTCTAAAAGCCGACACAAAGTTCAGATCCGAGATCAGAGCCGGAGAGCACAGAAAGCGCGATTATACAGAGGAAGACGGGGGAGATGTTCATCGCGCCACGGATGTTGACCAAGCATTTAATCAACTGGAGAGAATTCTTTGCGGACATTTAGATAGGCGTGTGCTTGTCAGAACGGTGTCAGTGCCGTCAGGCGACCTGGGCTGGATAATCCCACTAATGAAGTGCATGCTAAAAGCTAAATCACTGATATAAAATATAACGAAGACAGACTAGGTTATTGTTGAAAATAGGAAGAACTTCCTTGCTGCTAAGGGCTCACGTGAGTGGTGGAAAAGGATTGGAAGCATATCACAGCTAAGCCTTTCAATGATTCTATCGCTCGACCAGGCCTCTCTCGAGGAGCTGAATGATTACTTTGGCGAGTTGCGTACGGATAACTCCTACATGGAACCTGAGCCAATTGAACTTGGTGAAGAACATGTACAAAAGTACCAAAAATCACCGAGCGGTAGATGTGGAGCTCCCTTCGGCAAATAAGAAAGACAGCTACTGGTCCTGGCGGTATTTCTTATCCTGTGTGCATGGGCCACGCCCAACTTCTCGCTCCGGTTATTACCATGATTTGGAATCTTTCTCTAAAGACTCACACGTCGCCTCGATCTAGGAAAAAGTCAAATCCCACCCTCCTACCAAAAATGTATATAGCAAAGGAGAATACAGATTATCGGGGCGTAAACTTTGCTTTCGTCATTGCGAGGATTTTGAGAAGATCGTGTTAAGGGTTCATGCTAGAGTTCTAATGGAAGAACTGCTAAATGCAAGTCAGTCCAGCATAAGGTTAACAAGTATATCCCAGAGTGCAAGGCAGTACGCCTACTCGCGAGATTCGCAATGAACTCTACTGAGTAAGGCGTTTGATTGTGTGAAACATAACCTTTTGTTGCAGAACTAAAACAGCTCCCGCTCAATCCTTATAGATTGGCACTTCGACCATACATGGTGACATCATTCGTCTTTACTCTGATGCATTTCATTTTCAGTGTGAGAGAATGTAAACACACTGATCGATTATTTTTTGGGTCATTGTTCCTTTAGGGTAAAACAGGGAAAACATTTACTTGAATTTCTCCAAACTAAGCACCTTCTTGGTTATTATAACTAACCCAGTTGCTAACTGAAATTTGTAAAAATCTCAGCGGGCTGAATTTTGTTTTTCATAGGGGCAATTTACAAACGAAGCTCTCAATGATACTACGATCTCGGAATGTGCGCGCTCAGATTCGCCTAATTAAGTGATTTTTATACGCAGGACAGGATGTGCAATGCAATACTGAGGAATCAACTTAATAGAGGTGAAAATTTCAGTAATTCAATGAAACATTTTACGGGACTTTGACAACCAACCAATCAGTACGAAGTGACTGCTTTATACGGTGCTCTTTAATACAGGCTCGACTGAAATCACAACGGCCATTTGAACAAAGAAAAACTTCACAAGGACACATTGAAAACTCAGACTAAAAACAGCAATAAGAATGCGTAAAATGTTTTACTATTCACCGCCTCCCAGTTAGCTCAATGGATAGAGCGCTGGACTGTTGTGCGGGAGGTCGAGGGTTCGAGGCCCGGCCGGACCAACACCCAAGGTCTTAAAACAAGTGAGAAGAGTATGCTTCCTTTCTATATCAAGAAATGTTTAGATACTCTAGTCTTCTCTGATAGGGACGAATAAATGGAGGTCCCGTCTCCTGCAGGATTAGGGGTTGCTGGGTGGGAATTGGCCCTGAAAAGCCCCCATGGGGAGTGGTCAATTAACATATGTATGTATGTATGTATGTAATGCGGTCCTGGTTTACTCTTGTCAGTCAATTGAAAGCTACCCTCACCGCAGTTTTTTCGTTGAATCTATACTTAAGTGTCAGTTGTGCTTGAGCAAATCGAATGTACCATAAAGAGTGCTAGTCGACTTCGAACAAAAGAAATACACAGGAAACAAAAGGCTTCCCTTTTTCTTTCTCTTGCATGAATAGACAGAGAGGTTTGCGGTCGAGTCTCACAAAACCAAAACCGCGCCAGCCAATCAGAAAAGGTTAACATCCCGAAGAGCCAATGAGAAGTAAAATTGGGTTAAGCGCGGGAAAACACAAATGTTTAAGCCGTGATTGGATTTAATTCTCTTTTTGAACTAGATTGGTTGAGACGATGGTGCAAGCTTTCTAGACCAATCAACAAGCGTAGAGAGGCAAAACCAGAGTAACGCCGATTGAATGTCGACACTATTTTGAACATTGATATGACTGAGTTCACAGGCCACCGAACCGCAAATCAAGTTAATAAAATTATTATCTCACGAAATTGATGTGAGGAGAAACATAAAAGTCCAGTTGGATACATACATGATATTACAGAAAAGCAATACATGGGAGAGTGAGATGTTCTGTGTTATTTGTTCTCTGTTGTTTTGCTCTGACGACTCTCTCAATTAAAGGGCATTGGAAGTAAAATGCTGTTACTTAAACAAATTATGACTCACGGCGAAATGAACTCCTGATCAAATTTAAAAAAGTGACGGGAGATGGGTGGGATTGGGTAAGCTTATGAGTGGTGGGGTGAGGGGAAGTAAGACGAAGGAATGGAGAGAGATGGGTGCTGTAGCTGAGGTAGGGTGAGAAAAGATGGTTTTGGTGTAGTAACACTGGTAGGTTGGGTACTATTAGTAAGATTGGGGGTGAGGTGGGTAAGTTGCGATGAGGTGGCTTGAACGAGAAAAGATGTATGAGATGAAATGAGGTTCGGTTCGGTGAGGAAAGACTGAATGAGCTGAGATGAGTGGAAGAAACTTGACCAGATGTCTAGTGTCCTGTTGTTTTGCTTTGACCACTCTACATCTAATTGACAACGTCCACACACACGCAGACAGTTCACCGCTCGCCACACTCAGATCGTGAGATCGCGTCATTGGTGTTTAAAGCCTTTCGATTATCAGCCTGTGTTCAGGAAATGAGCCCGCACTTTCTCCCCATACGGGAGGATCGGGGAATGGACCGAGAAAATGGTAAATTTCTTCTCTGTTGGTTTGATGAGAGTTGACCGTTTTATGAGCGCGAAATGATGAGCAGAGAGGTGTGGTTCACTGTATGTTTTGTGTGCGCTCAAGCTTACCGCTGAGCACCAGCTCCACAGGCTAAGAAAACGATAGAAGTTTAGCCTTTCAGAGCTTGAGATCGCATGACATATTAACCGATAGCCGAGTATAAACGACTGGGCTTAGCCACAAGTTGCTCGGCAACTTTTGAGATTTCGGCAACCTTTTAGAATTTTGGCAACTTTTAGAATTTTCGGCAACTTTCACCTTTTTGGGGTTCTTTGAAGCCACTTTCTTCACGTTTTGAGCCACATTGGTCAGTTTTCGATATACATTTATTCAATTTATTCTAAAATACAATAATTAAGCTCCCTCCGTGGGTTGATTTTTGTGATACCTTATCACGAGGTCAGCAGTATCATGTTGCACGTTTTTCAAAATGGCGGACAATTACAATGATTCCAATACATCCAACTCAGATGAATGTTGTCATTTTGATACACTATTTGTTGATCAAGTGTAATCGAAAGAACCTCTGATATTATCATTGAACTTTGACAAGTAAAGTTTTAATAAGAAACAATGTGCGAATTTTTAATCTTCAACACCCAAAAAAGGTACGAAAAGCAGAAAAAATTTGGCAACTTTTCGGCAACTTTTTGGAAATTCAGCAACTTTTCGGCAACTTTTTGAAAAAAATAGCAACTTTTTCGCAACTTTTAGACACTTTTATCGGCAAATGTTTTGGGATTCATCGGCAACTTCTGGCTATGCCTATAAACGACTTACAAAGACCTTACAGTATAATCTTCTTTTTTCTTTCACCCGCCGATGAAGTGAAATCAGGTGTACCCTTTCTGGAGCGTGTACAAATATGACAAGAGAAAGAAGGTATAATCGCAGGGCATCACCGTCATACTCTAAGACAACTAGTTAAGTAAGAGAAATATGTTCCCTTTTCAACCCCACCCATTAAGTAGATAAAAAAAAGTGTGCAAGAAAACATCAAAAGGGATCCACTTTCAGCAACCGTTGTAAAACCCTCGGTACCGGTAGACATTTAATGTATTTTTCAGCCTTAATTTATTTAAGTCAGCCCACTTAACAACTAATAAAACTTAGAAATATGCCGAGAAGAAAATATACTAAGTGACTAAGAAATAAGTAATCATTTCAAAACTAGGGAGTCAGCGAATAGGAGTCATCTAAATAGCAAAGGCTGCACAAGTAGATGCCACCCTCCTCGTGAAAAAAAGAAAACTAAGAAGAACTACAATAACACACGACTTAAAAAGGCATTTATGAAGTAGATAAGTATATCTTCATATTCAAAAATGAAATCTTGAGCAACTATTCTTCTCTAGACTCCAATCGGCCAATACCTCATAAATGTTACAATAGGACTGGACGCGAGTTAATTTTATTTAATTTTTTAATTTATTAGCTTCGCCGACAGGCAGAGACTCCGCAACAGCTTTCGCCAATTGCTGCGGGCCCAGTTAAAAAGCCAGACCACGTCACAGTAATCTCGTGAGTGGGTTCTTTAGCGTCCCCTGCCTAACGACAGTAACTAATTAACAGATGCAGGAGACAGGACCTAAGGTTTATTCGTCCTATTCCGAGAAGACTGGAGTGTCTATTCATTTCTTGATGTTAAGAAGGTAGCACTTTCTCCTCAGTTATTTCAAGACCTTTAGTGTTGGTCCGGCCGAGGCTCGAACCCTCCACCTCCTGCACAACAGTCCGGCACAACAGTCTGGCGCTCTAACCGTCAGCAGCACGGGGAAAACTAATGATGGAGTTACATCTCTATTTTAGTGTACGTTTAAATTGAGAATTCACCTCAAATTTTACCGCTTTCCTTCAATTTCTTCCAATAATTGGTTGATTTCGCTATTTTTGAACCATGACTCATTTTAATTTGGATATATCGACAAAGTTGAAATGGTAAATTGGCCACCGTAACGATTACAAAACCTGACGTTTCGAGCTTTAGCCTTTCGTCGAAGCAAATAGAGGAATTGTGGGTTGTATGTGCTTTTAAAGGCAGAAAATGGAGCTACGTTATTAGTGCGAATATGGCAACGAGAAAAACACGAATAAATTAGTGGAATGAAAAGCGTTCGTTGATCCATGTGGGATCTTTATAAACTATCTTTAGAAACTATCAGCCTTTATTCATTTTAATTTGTTCTGCTAACCTATATTCTTCGATACTTAAATAGAAAATTTTCTTACGACAATGCTTGCCACAAGAGGAATCTTAAAATAAACTAATCGATAAATATCTTTCGTATAATACAAATTCTCTAGTGCACGTGACTAAGATGTGCTCATATGTAATAAATAAAATCAATCAGAAAGAAAACACAAAAAATTTTTTTAATCTATTTTTTTTGCGGCATTTTAAACTCAACTTAGCTATATAATCTATGACAAACTTTAGGGAAAAGAACTAAAATGTTCCGAATAACAGCATGTTAACTGTTACGAAACCGCGATAGTTCCTAAACTGCGAAAGGTACCCGATTCCCCGTTTTTAACTTGTATGCTTGCTTTGAGATTAAGGTCGGTGTCTACCTTCACAATATACTTGGACACAGCTGTTAGAAAATGACAGGTTTTGGGAAGTAACTCAAGGGAAATGGGCAAAGTATTGGTGAAAACCCTTTGATCCGTTGAGCCTGTCATAGTAAATTCATATGTTGCATTTGAGCAAACATTAGCTACTTCCAATGCAAAAGAAAACGATCCGTGATCTCGTCTCAAAAACAACAAACAGTTGGAGTCCAGGTTCTTTACAGCTGTCTTAGAATCAAACATTCTGCTTGGAACACCGTTCTCAAACAACAGTCCTTTCTTAGTGACGTCAGAGGTTTGAGTTTTGGCGCATGCGCAGAGCTTGATATCGACTGACTTGTCTGCACAATATGCAAACTTGCTGTAGGTCGATACTCTAATGGAATTTAGAAAAAACACTCCGTCTTTCGGTTGAGCGAACTGTTTGACCGAGACTCTAAACAGTTCATCCTCATTGTATCCAGTAGGAGGGAACACTTGAATGTCCATACTCGTTACGATAAATTCTCCTCGGTTTCGTTTGATCCCTTTTGAAAACGATTTGCCAACTAAGCGTTCGCAGTTTCCATAGCCAGTTGAGTTGGCACCTGAAAAGAGAGGAAAAACGTATACTTGAGTTTATGTCTCCGTGGGCAAAGATTACGCACTCAAACTTGTCGATTTGCCCAAAAAGGAACTGCAACAATTGAAACAGAGCATGAAACAAAGCAGGGGATGTTTATACTAGAATTGGAAATTTGATGCAAACGTGGCGCCAATGCCAGTGTCATGAGACAAAAGCTATATAAAAATACAGGTCAAAATATTGTATTTTCAAGGGAGTTATCTGGTGTCCCTGTGGGACCCCAAATATCGCAAATGAGCGACTACTTTTGGTTATAATTCCTACATGGGTAATAGTAGCCATTACAGTTCTCATTAATTGGTTAAATGTTTCATGAACTGATTTCTTTATCCGTGCTGACGCAGAATATACTGTTTAAGTCCAATCAGTTATTAAAGCACTCAGTATCACTCCTTCCTCAGTTCCACCTGGTTTTCTCATGGATATTCTCTTTATATATTACCTTCTCTATGTTGCCTCTGTATAGCATTATTTATGTATCCAACTGCAAATTCTGCCAGCCACTTGTAGTCATCAGCATTTTCTTTTATCTCAGTTTCTTTATCAAAACCTTCACATTTACATTTGGTCAAGGGAAGCAATTCTAGGTCTGCGCATGTGCGGTTTGCTGGAATCTCTGAAAATATTCCTGTTACTGAATGATCCACAGAGTCCATTTTTTCAGGATCATACAAACTCATTAATGCTCTGTGTACATCTTGAAGCACGAAAAGGCGCTTTTGGTTGGTTACTAGCGCGTTCATCCTTTGTGGACCAAGTTTTTCCGTTACACCATCAGGAACAATCATAAAGAATACTGGATCGTACAGCTCTCTGCCTCCCTCCTTAGTGTTACGAAACGGAGTCCTTGTGTGACCGTGGTCAGATAGTATCACGGTTAGAGTATCAGGGAAAGAAGCCATATCCATAAAGAATTTGGCCATGTTGGCGTCCATGTTAATCATCCGTTTGCCATTAGTCTCGTGTCCGGTATTAAAATGCATGTAAGACAACAAAGGTTTGGCTTTTTCGTCGCTTCTCAGAGCAGTGTACACCTTTGTTATGTAGTCCATGAAATACCAACTATAAAACTTGCCATTTAAACAGATTTTCTGGGGATAATCGTAATGATTGGTCCTGCGAAGCATTTTTTCTAACGCAGTGCATGAAAAATGTGTAATACCTTGATGGTCTACTTGTTTCTTAGTCACCTTTTCTTGAAACTCCTTCCACCTGTGATGAAATAGGTTGTTAATTGGTAAGGATAATTCAAATAACCATTGCACTACTTAACTACTTTACTGTGTATTTTCGGACGCCGTCCATGACAAGAGTGTTTTGATTTTATTTTTAAAGAGGGAATGAAGACACTCTTGGGGTAATGTTACTTTCCATGACTCCTGGTCGAATAGTTCATATGGGCATTGAACTGTGCTTCTTCACTGAATAGTGGCCCGGCCCCCAAAGATTTGTGGTAATTGTATAAACTCAAAGGGACATCCACCCTGGTAACAATATTCAAACCTTAACTTGCCTGGTATCAGTCAACCTCTCGAAGCATATATTGTCTAACTTTATACCAAATTTTAATATTTTAGAGCTGCTATTAAGGTTTAGTTAGTTACATTAATAAAACCTTAGTAAAACGATACAACATTATACTCTAGCTGTTCTACACGGCAGATCACATCTCAAGCGGAAAGTATGAATGCAACCCCGGCAGGCCTCGGCGTCTGGTCAAATGATTCAAACGTGGCCCTGAATTCTAAGAAGACCAAGGCCATTCTTATCTCAACCCCACAAATGGCTCATGTACATTCTCTCGGAAATCTGGAGTTGGGATTAGAAATCTCCGGTAAACCACTGGAACGTATAAACGTTACAAAACTCCTGGGAGTACACATTGACTCGAATCTTAAATGGGAATTTCATATCAGTTCTATTCTAAACTCTTGTTAAGCCACTCTGAGAACCTTAAGAAAATTAAGGAAGTTTACTAATTTAAACTACGGAAACACTTGGTAGAAACATTAATTTTGTCTAAAATAAACTACTGTGACATGTTTTTTATCCACTACCAAACTTCCTCTCAGCTAGAGTAAAAAGGTTCCAGTTCGCTATGGCTAGTTTCATCACTTATAAATATGTAAACAGCATATCTACCATTTTGGATCTCGGCTAGCTACCTGTCCTGGAGCTAAGGGACTACTCGCTACTAAAGACTATTTTCAAAGCACTGTATTCTGATAACTGGCACTTCCATTTAAATTTGCAAGTCGTTAAACCCGTTAGGCATCTCCGTTTCAGTGTTGCTCCAAGGCTTTATGTTTCATTTGTACAAGGCACCTTTCAACATTCAGCAGCCATGATTTTTAACGAATTGCCAGCAAATATAAGGAATTGCACAGGTGTTAAAGAATATTGCAGGCTCTGCAGGGCGTTCTTAAAGGCGCGTGCTTTGTCTTCCTTGTAAAGATATAGAAACAACCAACACCACCAACCAATATATTCTACATATTTACTTTCATGCATAGCTTTTATTACAATTTAGTTTGTCATAATTTAGTTTTAATATTAAATATTAGTATCGTAGGCCTTCACAGATGAAGAGCCACACTTTTTATGTGGATATACTGTGAATAAACCGTTATTATTATTATTATTATTATTATTATTATTAAAACCTTTGTGTTCTGCAGAAACAGACGAATAAAATTTCCTAAAAACCTACACAACACTTTTATCGAACAAAGCATCATTTCAGCATGGACTCGGTAATTACCTCTCTCTGAACTCAAAACTCGACTGAGGCACTGCTCTTTTTTCAATGTCTGTT
>NC_142531.1:15589114-15621614 GCF_964205215.1 Stylophora pistillata
CACAGTCTAACAATTATGCAATGTGTGTTAGGAGATTACGCTCGTTGCATTCGAAGTTGAAGAGTGCGCCGAATTTGCTGAATGAATACGACAACATCATCCAAGAGCAAAGAAAGAAAGGGATTGTCGAGATTGTACCTGAGACCGAAGATCAAACGCTAGAGGAAGATAAACTTAGCACGAGACGAATTCACTACTCACCACCTCACGCAGTCGTGCGGAGAGACCGTGAAACGACAAGGTTAGAATCATGTACGATGGCACTGCGAAGAATTGTAAGAACGAACGCTCTCTTAATGACTGTTTGGAAGTGGGAGAAAACTACATTCCTCACATCTTTAAAATGCTAACTATATTTCGCTGGAACTTCGTCGCCCTAACCGCGGACATCGAGAAGGCCTTCTTGATGGTCGGGATCAAATCGGAAGACCGAGACATGCTATGCTTTCTGTGGTTCAAGGATCCATTTGCCAAGAAGCCAGAAATCAATGAATATCGATTTAATCGTTTAGTTTTTGGTCTGAGACCATCCCCCTCTATCCTGGGCGAAACCATCACGCATCATCTAAATCTCTACAAACAAAGTGAACCGGCTTATACTATTTTGCGAAACGAAACGAAACGAAACGAAATTGTACTATTTTGCGAAACGAAACGAAACGAAACGAAATTGTACTATTTTGCGAAACGAAACGAAACGAAACGAAATTTTGCGAAATGGCGATTTTTCGCCTTTATTTAGCAAATATGTCCTCTTCGTCCGAAATAAAATGTTTCCACTAATAAAATGATCAGTATTTTTAAGAGCCTGCTCACCTCTCATTTTATTGACCATAGTAGAATTCGTTTCGCAAAGTAGTAATTTTGACAGAATTACTATTTTGCGAAATGGCGTTTTTTCACCTTTATTCAGCAAATATGTCCTCTTCGTCCGAAACAAAATGTTTCCACCAATAAAAAGGTCAATGTCTCTAAGAGCCCAGTCACCTCTCATTTTATTGACCATAACAGAACTCGTTTCGCAAAGTAGTAATTTTGACAATATTACTATTTTGCGAAATGGCGTTTTTTCGCTTTTATTTAGCAAATATGTCCTCTTCGTCCGAAACAAAATGTTTCCACCAATAAAATGATCAATATTTCTAAGAGCCTGGTCACCTCTCATTTTATTGACCATAACAGAACTCGTTTCGCAAAGTAGTAATCTTGACAGAATTACTATTTTGCGAAATGCCGTTTTTTCGCTTTTATTTTGCAAATATGTCCTCCTCGTCCGAAACAAAATGTTTCCACTAATAAAATGATCAATATTTCTAAGAGCCTGGTCACCTCTCATTTTATTGACCATAACAGAATTCGTTTCGCAAAGTAGTAATTTTGACAGAATTACTATTTTGCGAAATGGCGTTTTTTCACCTTTATTCAGCAAATATGCCCTCTTCGTCCGAAACAAAATGTTTCCACCAATAAAATGATCAATGTTTCTAAGAGCCTGGTCACCTCTCATTTTATTGACCATAACAGAACTCGTTTCGCAAAGTAGTAATTTTGACAGAATTACTATTTTGCGAAATGCCGTTTTTTCGCTTTTATTTTGCAAATATGTCCTCCTCGTCCGAAACAAAATGTTTCCACTAATAAAATGATCAATATTTCTAAGAGCCTGGTCACCTCTCATTTTATTGACCAAAATAGAACTCGTTTCGCAAAGTAGTAATCTTGACAGAATTACTATTTTGCGAAATGGCGTTTTTTTGCCTTTATTCAGCAAATATGTCCTCTTCGTCCGAAACAAAATATGTCCACTAATAAAATGATCAATCTTTCTAAGAGCCTGGTCACCTCTCAATTTATTGACCATAATAGAACTCGTTTCGCAAAGTAGTAATCTTGACAGAATTACTATTTTGCGAAATGGCGTTTTTTTCACCTTTATTTAGCAAATATGTCCTCTTTGCCCGAAACAAAATGAAAGACAACTACTTGTTTTTGTTCTCGATTGCTCTTTATTGGCTCGGAGTTTACTCTTTATTGTTGTTATAATTCTGTTTTCTATTCTGCTCTGTATTCCTTGTATTTTGTTCTGTTCTATTTATGGTTGCCGCAACTCGATTTTATAGCTGACCAACAAGCCACATGCGTGACTGGCAATTCCAGCCGAACTCAATTAACGCTCGATGTTTAGTCAAACTGCTAGGAAAATACGTTATAAGGTGACCAGAGGTGACCAGGCTCCTAGAAATATTGACCATTTTATTAGTGGAAACATTTTGTTTCGGACGAAGGGGGCATATTTGCTAAATAAAGGCGAAAAAAGGCAATCTTGCAAAATTTCGTTTCGTTTCGTTTCGCAAAATAGTATAGAAAACAGAATTATAACAACAATAAACAGTAAACTCCGAGCCAATAAAGAGCAATCGAGAACAAAAACAAGTAGTTGTCTTTCATTTTGTTTCGGGGAAAGAGGACATATTTGCTTAATAAAGGTGAAAAAAACGCCATTTCGCAAAATAGAAATTCTGTTAAAATTACTACTTTGCGAAACGAGTTCTATTATGGTCAATAAAATGAGAGGTGACCAGGCTCTTAGAAATATTGGTCATTTTATTAGTGGAAACATTTTGTTTTGGACGAGGAGGGCATATTTGCTAAATAAAAGCGAAAAAACGCCATTTCGCAAAATAGTAATTCTGTCAAAATTACTACTTTGCGAAACGAGTTCTGTAAAATAAAATGAGAGGTGACCAGGCTCTTAGAAACATTGATCATTTTATTGGTGGAAACATTTTGTTTCGGACGAAGAGGACATATTTGGCGAATAAAGGTGAAAAAACGCCATTTCGCAAAATAGTAATTCTGTCAAAAATTACTACTTTGCGAAACGAATTCTACTATGGTCAATAAAATGAGAGGTGAGCAGGCTCTTAGAAATATTGATCATTTTATTAGTGAAAACATTTTGTTTCGGACGAGGAGGACATATTTGCTAAATAAAGGCGAAAAAACGCCATTTCGCAAAATTTCGTTTCGTTTCGTTTCGTTTCGCAAAATAGTATAAGCCAGTGAACCCGAAATGTGCAAGCCGTTAAACAAGTCTGTACGTGGACGATCTTTTAACTGGAGAAGATAACGACGAGAACGGTTTCGTTGTTTATCAGAAATCGAAGAAAATTATGGCTAGCGGTGGTTTCAACCTGAGAAAATGGAACTCGAATTCTCAAACACTGTTGAAGTCGATTCAAGCATGCGAGAGTTCGCAAGAACAAAGGGCGTCAGTTGACCCAGCTACTGCAGAAGATGATGAGTCTTACGCTAAATCGTCAATCACCCCCGGAAATTATGAAATGAAGAACGACACAGTGGTTAAGGTTCTTGGAATGAACTGGAACACTATCGAAGACAACTTTTTCTTCAACTTAACTGAATTGTGCGATTCTGGAATGTCACTTCCGGCGACCAAGCGTTCTGTGTTGAAGTTGTCAGCAATGGTATTTGACCCGATGGGATTTCTCACTCCGTGCACTGTAGAAATGAAAATTCTATTCCAGGAACTCTGTCTCGACAAGATTGACTGGGACAGCAACTTGCCAAACCTTTTTATTGGAACCTGGAATTCATTTCTGAACGAATTGAAGTGTTTGAACGATGTGAAAATACCCCGTTGTTTTTTCCGATCAAGGCCTGTGCAGTTCGAGCTTCATGGATTTAGCGACGCCTCTAATCGTGCTTACGCAGGAGTTGTTTACATCCGATCACTGTATGAAGACGGAAAAGTCGATGTTCGTCTAGTTACCTCGAAAACAAGAGTGGCGCCGCTAAAGAGACAGACAATTCCACGTCTGGAATTGTTAGGCGCTCTCATTCTCACCCGACTCGTAAACAGCCTTGATTTGAACGAAGGTAATGTCAAGACCGTTTACTGGACAGACTCGACGACAGCCTTATGTTGGATCAAAAACGAAAAACCCTGGAAACAATACGTGCAGCATCGAGTGGACGAAATTCACAGGTTAACTTCAAAGAACGAATGGCGTCATTGTCCGGGAAAACAAAACCCAGCGGACTTGCCGTCAAGGGGCACAAGTGCTAAGGACCTTACGATCAATGCAATTTGGTGGAACGGACCGGAATTTCTATACCAGCTGGAGCCAGAATGGCCAAAGAACGAGTCGACCCATTTTGGAGATGAAGAAGCGCTTAAGGAAACTGCAAAGAATGCAGTTAATGTCACTCATTCCTTGGTGAATAGTGCAGCGAACGAACCGACTAACCCAAAGGTTGACAATAAAATTGATATCACGCGATTTAGCGATCTGACGAAATTGCTTCGCGTAACCGCCCTCGTCGTTAAATTTGTAAACAAGATGAGTAACACAGTACGAACCAAGTCAAATTCTGGTAGTGGAACTGAAACTATTACTGCCCTAGAGTTAACGAATGCCGAAGAACTTTGGATTAAGGCAGTGCAAGCGTCATCATTTGACGAAGAAATCAAGTTTGTACGTGATCATAGGCAAAACAAATGTGTACCGCCGACTTACGTCTCACAATTTGGATTATTTCTAGAAAATGGTATCGTTAAATGCAAGGGTCGAATAAACAAAACCGAATTACTGGGGAGCGCGAAAAATCCAATCCTTTTGCCATCTAAGCATGAATTTGTTCCACTGGTTATCAAGAAGGTACATCCATCTGTGAAACACTGCGGATTAAGAGACACCCTCACTACGATAAGAGAGCGATTTTGGATCTTGAGGGGTCGTGAAGCAGTAAAACGAGTGATCAAGAAATGCGTGATTTGTTTGCGAATCGATGGAATGCCGTACAAGTCTCAGTCAACTCCTGATCTTCCGAGTGAACGAGTGTCTGAAGATCCACCCTTCACGCATGTAGGATTAGATTTTGCGGGACCACTAAATGTTGTCAACGAACACGCGAATGGATCGAGCAAAGTTTACGTGTGTTTGTTTACATGTGCGTCGACCAGAGCCATACATTTAGAGCTATGCAGAAGTCTCGACGTACAAGAATTTCAGTTGGCTTTCAGACGATTTGCTAGTCGACGAGGACTTCCTGCGACTATTACGTCAGACAACGCGAAAACTTTCAAGTCTTCAAGCAAAGAAGTCAGAAGGATCACAAGATCAAACGAAGTGTTGCGTTACTTTGTGAATCAAAGAATCTCCTGGAACTTCATAATCGAAAGGGCTCCCTGGTGGGGAGGGTTCTGGGAGCGATTAGTCAAAAGTGTCAAGACGCCTCTGAAGAAAGTGCTCGGACGGGCAACTCTGAATTTTGAACAATTGCGAACTTTAATTGTGGAAATCGAGTCAGTGATCAATGCAAGGCCGATTACCTACGTTTACGACGACATAAATTCAATCTCTTATCCGTTGACTCCTTCAGATCTTGTATATGGCCGACGTGTCACATTAACACCAAACAGCGCGCATCACGAAATAATTAGTACTCACCAGTCATTGACAAGAAGAGCTCGCCATCATAAGAATTTACTACAGCAAGTTACAACACAGTGGAAAAAGGAATATCTCACTAGTTTGCGCGAACAGTCAAATGCGAGAAACAAAGGAAATGTCGCTCAAGAAGTCTCAGTTGGAGACCTCGTGTTGCTCAAAAATGATTCAACGAGTAGAATTCACTGGAAGATTGCAAGAGTCGAGGAACTTATTCCTGGAGCGGATGGAAAGGTTCGTGCAGCGATCGTCAAAGTCGGAAACAGCGACAAGCGACCGACCTATTTGAGGAGGGTCATACAACATTTGATTCCAATCGAGGTCAAGTCAAGTATAAACAATGATGACAAGCGGTCCATTGCAGATGTTTCAAATCAAGCTGTGCGACCCCGACGTACTGCGGCTGTGATAGGGGAGATCAGCCGTCGACAAATGAACGTTGTATAGTCTATTGTAAATAATTCTTTTGATAAATCTGGACGTTGAAAGTTTCTCACGGCGTGATTAAACTTTGGGGAGTGTCAGATTCTTCGCACATGTTACACGCGGACCCACGTGAAATGACACGTGTTTTAGCGATTCATTATGTAATGTTTTGTTTGTACAGTGGACCTTTGATCTAATCGATTGACATTTGAAACTAATTGCTGTACATTAACTTGATCAGTGCTTTTAGCGAGACAAGACTTTCGTCGACATCGACATCTAGGTTGGGTTGTACTGCAAATAGGCACAAATCAGATTAAATCAATTTTAATTACAGTATACGACTCGAAGTTTATTATAATCCTAATCCTGATCTAAAAAAGCCTATCACCAACGTGAATTAAAATAGAGAAAAAAAAAAGAATAATTCACTTACCAAACAAGCCGCAGATCGTAATAAACGAATTGGAACCAGGCTGGCAGAGATCATACTGATACATATAAACTGAGAGTAAGATTGAAACAAAATCAGAAAGATTTAGTGCAGAGATACAACATTCAGTATCTTGTAATGGACCATAATGCAGGTTTTTTTTTTTTTTTCATAGCGGACACAACTTGTTCTTGAAGAAATAGTTCTATTGTTATTACGCTTCTGATTAACTGAAAACGAGTGAGTTTTTATAGGTAGGCGATAACATATTTTCGAGTGCAATTTGGTGTCAATTAGCAGGATTAAATTTTCCAAAGACAACGAAATTGTAAGGGCCCGTAAGGAATCTTGATAAACTGGGGATCTGCAGACCGCAGAACCTCCCGGGCCAAATTGCACTTGACATATACGTTATTGACAGAGCGTGAGGTCCAGATGGCTAGATATTGGCCGAGTTCGTTTTCTGCAAATTTGCTGATCGATAAGAAGTGAAAAACGTGTGAATTTCTGCGTTTACGTGACCCGCGTGGTCGAATCACCATGCTTGAATTGTAGTTTACTGGAAAGTGCGACCAGAAAATTGCGAGACTTTGGGTTGAAAATTTTGAAAATTGTATGATTCAAACTGAAGTCTTGTAATTAACATTTGAATATTCTTTCCAGCCTTTGGGACACTTGAAGATAACTTTGCCGTTATTAAAAAAGCTCACTTGAACTCAGAAGATCACTTTATTTTTTTTTCCGGCCTTATTCACATCGCGTTTGGGAATGTACTACTTTCCGTCAAGGAGGAGGGCCTAGGTAGGTAGGTAGGTAGGTAAGACTTTATTTAACGAGGGTAACATGTGACAGTAATGAAACTGATAAACTAATGGCCCTCGAAAATTAAAATTCGGAAAAAAAAAAAAAAAAAGGAATTGTAACAAAGGTAACAATATTAGGAATAATTAAAATAAAATAATTAACCTATATACATCATAAAATATTAAAAAATATAAAAAAAATTACAGGAGTAATTTGCTAAGAATTTGATTATCTAAAATTATTTTAAAAAGGGAACGCTTAAAACGTTTTACACTGGTACTACGTTTGATGTCCACACTTAATTTGTTCCATTCTTTCGTGGCTCGCACAGCAAACGCTCGACCCCCTTCAGAACTTCTCTTAAAACGCGGGCACATTAAGTTTAAATTACAGAAACGGGTTTGTCTATTATGAGTGTCAGAGTTTCTGATAAGAATATCATTAATATATTCCGGGGTATTTCCATTAAGCCTTTTGTAGGTTAGAGCGCATTGATTGACGTATGATTCAGCATAAAAAGGAACCCACTTTAAGGTGTTAAATAAGCCGACAGAAGGTGCTGTTCTTTCGGCATCAAGGATAATTCTAGCCGCACGTTTTTGAAGAAGCAGGACTTTCAAAAGATTTTCTTTACTGCAAGAAGTCCATGTCGTGCTACCGTAAAGCATTACAGGTTTAATGATCGTAGAGTAGTATATCTCACGTTGATTGCGTTTCAGATAAGGAGATTGCGTTTCAGATAAGGCCTGGGCTGTTGAGGTGGCTCATCCTTAATCAGTGAGTAGTCCACTGAATTTGAGCCCTAATCATTACCGACTGAACAATAGAGTAAATGTATTTTTGCTTCGGGTCAAGGTAACGAAAACTTAGATCCCAGAAAAACTAAGAAGATCTTATGGAGGGCGACCCTGTTGTTTCATTTTTTGAGATTTTGACGGTTGACGAAAATATTTTAAGACCTTAGTTGACGCTTGATGGAGGAATTTTTAATGCCTCTAGCAGTTGAAAGTTGTATGAAAATATTTCTCCTGTCAAGTTAAATCAATATTGATTTTTTTCATTTATATTACGAATACACTACGGAGTATTTATAGACCATGAACTGCGTTCGTGGGAACGAAATTTGGGTCCTGCAATACTTAGACTGTTGAAAATGGCAAGAAGATGATGGATTTAGGAGAGGAAGGCACTTTGAAATGAGCCATAACAGTCGTCCGAGGAGAAATGGAAAATAGTGTGTATGACAAACATTTGACTCTAGAGTCTGGCGTGGTTATACGTGTCTGCTATTTATGTCAAAAGGGCCCAAGCCTCAATTGCAGTCAGTTAGAGATAGGTACCCAAAAACTGCTTGAACAAATCGACACCCGAGTGTAACCTACGCATAAGGTCTGGGGGAAACACAATGCGCAGTAAATTTTTAGAAATCGTCCTTTTCCAAAAGTAAGCTCCAGCGAAAGAGGACAATTCAAATAACTTATTTTTAACGAAAAAGTCGATGGATACATGCTAGAATTTTACTCAGAAATTGAGGTAAAAGATGAAAATCGCTAAATCACAAACAAGCACGTGGATAGAATTCAAAGTATTAAGTCAGTGCGTGACGAGGTCACCCTTGAAATCACAAGACATCCAAGATCATGAACATCGTTCTCCTTCATCGAACGCAATTATGTTCAGACTTCTTCAGAGGAAGTTCTAAGACCTTTAAACAATAAATTTGTATTAGGTTCAGGAAAAACCTAGGTCACGATACCATAGGTGTAAGCAACATAACTAGAATTGCAGTATGCGAGACATTTGAGCGTTAACTATGTTTGATGGATTATAATGAAGTTATGAACCTAATGACTCTCTGGAGAGTCTCTTGTGGTTCAGTGGTAAGGCGTCGGAGCACAGAATCCGAGGGTTTTTCATAAGTTCGACTCCTGTTGGAAACTCAGAATTTTCTCTTTGACCCACGCTCAGTAAAAGGCGAAAACTATCTTTCTTTGGAATTGAGCAGAACTTTGAGGACCTGAGTTTTCTAGTCCTGAACATAGCATGTCAGCGTGCGAACGAAAATAGAACCACAATGATTTACCAAACGTGGACCTAGGCGCTTGTTTCGGAGATATTCGCCTATGAAATGACCAAGTAGAAGAAATAAAACAGCTATGTTAACTATAATTATACTGTAGTTTAAACATATGATCCCACAAATAACATCTTGAAGATATACACCAAATAGTGACTTAGTGACTCTCTGGAGAGTCTCTGGTGGTTCTGTGGGAAGGCATCGGTGAGAGCGCAGAATCCGAAGGTCTTTTATAAATTCGATTCCTCTCGGAGACTCAAAAATTTTCTCTTTTGACCGACGCTCGGTAAAAGACGAAAAAGTATCTTTCTTTAAGTTAAAGTTTAGCAGATCAGGAGCCTGACCGTTCTAGTCCTGAGCATAGCATGTCATGTTCGGTATGCGGACCGAAAGTACAACAGCGATTGTACTTTCGGTCTGCATACCGAACAGTCTTTTACAGCGATTCACCGAACGTAAACACAAGCGGAAGTTTCGGAACTGTTCGCTTAAAAAAATAACTAAATATAAGAATTAAAACAGCTATTGAAACTTTAATCACACCATAGATTAATGTATATGATCCCAGTAATAACATCCTGCCAGAAGTAAAGATTTAAGAACACGTCTCACCGTTCTTGCTTGCTTTCTCCGCTTCAGGAAACAGTTATGGTGGCTCCAGAAGGAGTTGTTGTTGTTGTTGTGTAGCTATGCTGTTCAGTTACGGTATTCGGTTATGCTTTTCAGTTTTACCCTTTGGTATTTACACCATTCAGTGCATGATGAAGTGTTCTGAAGCACTCTGAAATTTAAAAACGAGATTTGTACTGAAGACATCACTCTTTTGTCACACGTTAACCGTCAGCTGTCAAAAAGAATAACTTTTTCCCGTCAACCATCACAATAACAACTCAGTATTATCAACCGCCAAATGGTTGAAATCAGCCGCAAATGAAAAATACCCAATGAAAAATCGAACCTCGTACCTTCCAGATTCCGCGCTCCGATGCTCTTCCACTGAGCTGATGAAACAGTGCTCATTCACTCAGCAAGGCACATTACAAAGTTGATTATCTGACACGTGTCCTGTATACTGCTGGATCGGTCGGCAGAGTCGATAGCGTCATGTTTTGTAAACAGAGTAAGGAAGATGGTAAGTTTTGAGCTCGGTAAAGAAATAGAAACACAATCGACATTTCCGATCCTTGCAGTATGAGCAGACCATCACGCGATTTCAATTCCCACAATAAACGCAGGGAGAAAAGTAAATCATTATTGTTTCAACAAAAAATTAATCTTCCCTTGTATCAACATTACCCAAATCGATTTTTGATAAAATAGAGCCGAAAAAGCAATAATCTCTCGCCAAAATCGGTTTTTGGACGTCGGAACAGCAATTTCGCCAAACACTTCTTCCTGCCCCGTAACGATCTCAGAGATCTTTGCGCAAACACGAGGATCCGCAATTGTAAACAAGCATCTGAGAGAGGTGGTCGCATACGAGAGGTTCCATTTAGAGTGTTTTGACTTGGAATTTCAGTTTCATGAGAGGTGGTTACTTAACTGAGGTGGTTGTAGTTTAAGTCAACCGATCACATTCAAAGCTATACTTTCTGTAATAGTTAATTTGCTTTATTATTTACGGAGTTACAGAGCTGAGCTTAAACTCCAATACAAAGCTTTATGATATTTATCTCGTGTGTACAGTCCCTCCCTACCCCCCAAAAGAAAAGGTTGTTTCGTCATCCAAAAGAACGATTTCGGCGAGAGATCATCGCCGTTTCGCCGCTGTTTTATCACAAATGGATTTGGGTAATATTAATACATGAGAAGCGTAAGTTTTATTGTGAATAACCATGAAATAGTACGTGGTAAAATCTACCGATTAACTTTTCTCCATGCGTTAAGGTTTATCCTTCAATGGTCTCGAAATTTAGAAATAGAAATAAATGAATAAAGCCTTTTCAGTTCTATTTACGTGTGTTTAATCTACCTCTTGTTGTTTTTCTCGGTCTGGTAATACAAGAGTGCTACGACAGTTACAGCGAGGTAGCAGAAGTTTGAAATGGTGTGCTTGAGTATTAAATGTTATCATGATACATAATCTAATAATTGACATTTATGTAGCGCAGACCTCTATATGAGTATATTCAGTCGCGCTTCACAATTTACCTTAGGTAAGGAGAGAGGTTCATCGGTCCATTTCATGACATATTTCGGTAATTCAAACAAAAAATTACACTTACCTCGTATCAACAATAGTTTAATCCATTTATGATAAAAATGCAGCGAAAGAGCGTCGATCTCTGTACAAACTCGTTTTTTTTGGACGTCGAAACAACCATGCGTCATACACTTTCCTTCCAGCAAGTTGCAATGTTTGCCCTGTGGCGATCCCAGAAATCTTTGCGCAGAAACAAGATGCCATTACTGGCAACTCATTCATTGGTTATTACTTGAAAATGACCGCGTCATCAATACGATCTTTTGTCTGTCTCACTTTCTTTTTGTTTTCGTGACAGGCGTCACTGACAATTTCCGGTTCTTTCTGACCTTCTTCTCCAGAGTGCGCACACCGCCTGGGCAAAATCAAAGGACACATTTTGACATGACACATTTTTGTTTAGTCTGTGCATTAATTAAAGATTCAAAGCCGTCAATTCCTGTCACCGTCTGATCTGCTCCTATAAGCCCGCATAACTTAGTTTGCCAAAGTATTCCAAGAATAATTCCCAGGACTCTTCTAAGTCGTTTTAAAGTTTTAGAATCCCCGAGTTTTGTAATTAAAGACAGTTACTGCCATCCTAGTAACCTGATTTTTGTACAATTACACGCTGGTCTTGGCTTTTTCGACAAATGATCGACAAGTTTATCACGGTCTATCCTGCCATGGTACCAGCACATTCTGCTGCGTACCACTTACACCACCTGACTGAGGCGAATTGTGTATGGGACCATAGACACTCCATTTGTTAGGATTTCAGTCCAAGTATAAAGCGTAATCCACGCGTGTAGCTCGATCAGTTGAACGTGATCGTTAGTGTATTTCATTGCGATTGATAGAGCAAGAGGTCAGAAAGAACCGGAACTTGTCAGTAACGCCTGTCACGAAAACAAAAGAAGATAACACGGAACGAAATTTAGGCCTCCAAGGCAGGACAGCGGCTCCTTTGATAAATTTGTCGGAGTCAATATTTTGTCCTTGCAGGAGAAACAGTCCGCACCAATAAAAGTTGTGTTGACAGACTACTAAGGTAAAACAAACGGTTTTGTCCTCTGTGCAGATCGACCCTTACAGTTGTTGTGATTGTTATCACGGTGAAAATCGGAAATGGAAGAGAAATAAGAGTATTTGTGCTTGCGCTTGTGCTGGCGTCGCCAGTGAAAACCAGGCACATAAAGAACGTCTCCCTCGCAGCCGTTTTTAGTCTCGTCACGCAACGCTCCTCCCCACAAACGGCTGCTCACATTCGAACAACATTCCTTTCCTTTTGTTGTCATTGAGACAGATAGATAAATCGTTTATTAAAAAGAAACACCTCGCAGTCCGAAGACTGAATTACGTGTATAATATACAATACAAGAAACAAAATTCATAGTTAAAATGGTTTGAAAATCTTAATAATAAAAATATACAAATCTAATAAAAAAAGTTTTCACTTAGGATGATCTTGTGTTAAAAAAATATACATACTTAAACATATTAAAACGATCAGTCTTGCACACTGGCACGTTAAACTATGCACCACAGGCACCTATTGCTGCGCAGCTGCCTGTGGTGCTCAGCTTTAGGTGGGAGCAGACCTGCGAGCTTGTGATTAATGTCAAGAACAATGTCATTAAAAAGATCAAACGATAGAGATGCTCTCCTGTCGTAAAGAGAGGAGATGCCTGCCTCTTTGAGAGCGCTGTTGTAGCTTGCATAAGGAAACATAATGCGCAAGGCTTGCTTCTGAATACGTTCCAGCTCTTCGGATAAATAGAACGGAAGGCTGGAGTGAAATACTTGACATGCGTATTCTAAAACCGATCTTATGGTACTACAGTAAAATAAAACAAGATCACTCGCACAGATACCAGCACGTTTGAGTTGACTCAGGAGGCACCAGTGAGATCACTGAAATTTTTTCTTATGTGACCAATCAGACACAAGAGATTGTAATCAATATCGTTATTCCCGTGTTTTCTAATTCTGCATTTCATCGTAGTTTCTTGCTGGAGGAAACGCTGAAGAAGGTTTTGCAAAGTGATCGTTGTTTTATTTGTTCCACTTCAGTTGAGACAAAAGAAAAAATTTATGTTTTTAGAAAAAGTTTTTTTGATTTTCCGGCGAATATTAGTTCCTGTCTGGATGTGAATGTGAGCTGCTATTCAGCGACCAGCGAGTTTTCAGTTTGTAAAGCTCGCTACCGACGATTGATCAAGTTCAAAAAGGCCTCTGTTCATCTTGAAGAGCTCAAAGATGAATTGTAGGGAATCTTCAAGGATCGAGAACTTCCCAGAAAGAAGAGTTTATTGAGCGTTGAGAGCGACGGTGGAGAAATCCAAGCTTCGGGCCGTGGGAAATCCTCGAAATGTTTACAATTCGATCCGATCCATACGACTTGTACCTCTAATGCTACTGCCAATTCTAATATTTCTACCACGATCAGCCAACAGGGACGTTATACTCCGGCAAGATTTCCTATTGGTTCTATTGGTGTATTTATTTAGATGCCCCAAAATTATATCACTGGATAAACAAACACAAGAAAAACATGCTCAGGGGTATCAGAGCTAGATAAACAGAGTAAACAAAACATTTTTGTTTTGTTGCCTCGCGGGAAATTGAATTCTGTAGTCCATAGTTTTTGAGAATTCACACTGTCTATTCAGTATGCCACTGCAGTGTTAAGTAGTCTATGAATAGTCTGGAACAACACAAATGTACAATATATGAGAGCCTACTAATACTGACTAAACTATTTACATTTTCTATTTACAATATTTACATTCTTATTGTCCTTTCCTTTATACTGCTCAATTTAAAACATACATGTAACATAACATTTTGCTGCAGACTCGTTTTTATTTAAACACTTACCACTGTCTTACAACATGCGCTTCATCGACGGCAATGGCACAGAGTTTTTTGGAATACACAGAGTTCGTCAGCATAAATCTCCAGCGTTCGTTCTTTAACCACGCTTCAGGGGATCCGTAAACTAAGGAATATTCGTCGCTTTCAACACGAGTGCGTTTACCATCCGCAAGTGAACTTATGTTACCTGCTTTTAGCCCTAGCTCCCTCAAATGGGGCACTTGGTCGTTCATAAGGCTTTCCCCAATTCTTCGTTTTCACGTTACGTCACAGCTAATTATGCAATGACCTGTGAACCGGAAGTCGGCCATTCTGGTGGACAAGCGGCCGATCTCGTGGTGTCAAAACAAAGGGGATTTAGGTGAACTCAGGTCACGGTTGTCGAAGGTCTTTGTGTTTTAAGCACTTAATCAATGGGTTACATTTGTGCAGTGAGGAATTGCGGACACAACAGTGCAAGAGATAAAGAAAGATTTAAATTTTACCGGTTTCCGTTGATAATATTGAACAAGGGAGAAGAAATTTACAAATTGAGCGAAGCCCGAAGAAGACTGTTTCGCGAGTATTTACAGAAAGGAGTTTGACGACAACTGAGAAAGCTGAAAACTCTCGCGTTTGTAGCAATCATTTTATTTCTGGTAAGTAGATAATGTGAAATACTTTGGTAAAATTTTTAATCTCTTCTCGGGAATCAGTCCTCACTTCCACAAGGAATAAAATTGTCGACCGAACCAAATGATAGCGAATCACCTCGCGCACATGTTCGCACGTATGGTCTGTCATCTTTGAATTTGCGTGAATTATCAGGAGATAACCAAGTTATTTCTTACGAATTGTTCGACAAAATGACCCAAATTAACGATTTGTTATCATTACATAGAAATTTTGTCAAAGAAATAGGACATTAATAAATGTTTACTTGTAGGAGAACGTGCTGAGCTCCAAGACACCACCAACCATTACTGGGCACCTACCATAAATCTTGGTCACGACAAAATTAAAAATGTTTCCCTGGCAGTTGATCGAAATGCTCGTGCTCGAAAGAGGAATGAAATCAAGGGGAAATATGATGAGTTAACTTCCTCTAGTACTACCCAAGACAGCGGTGTGGAGGATGTTATACAATGCAGCCAGTTTGTCGAGACTGAAACACCTTGTAAGTGTACTTTGTCATGACCCAAATTCGGTCCTAATCGCACACTTGCTTACTTGTTTCAAGTTTCTTCGAGGGAGGGTGTTGTGCGTTAACTAAAAATAATGTTGGCACTTGCATCTTGTCTTCTTGTTGTCACTGTGCAAGAATGCAAGTTGATATGGAATAATATTATCCCTTTCATTTCAATTAATTCAAATTGTAGACAGTATTGTATTTAGTAAGACAGATATGTTGGTAAACCCAACAGCAACCCTGTTTTTGGCCTTTCATTCGTGCCACCTACAAGCCTATGTTGGAATATTTATACAGCCATTACTAAATAAAATTATACACTTGACATATGACGCATCTATATTTTTCATGGCAGCACGCACAAGCAATTTCACTTCAGGGTTATGTCCCATTGAGGATGGCACTTCAGGGTCATGTCCCATTGATGATGGCACTTCAGGTTCATGTCCAATTGATGATGCCATTAACCTTGCTGACAACAGTGATTGTAATGATAATGATAAACATGACCAATTTTGCCAGACTTAAGAAAAGGTTTTGTCAGAGGGATGCTACCAGACTGACCTTGATATGGCTCAACTGGACAGACAGCAGATCTACTTGCAACACATCACTGATGTGTACAAAGGGACAACTTCTGTCTCTTCAGTTAACTATGGAAAGCTTTACAAATAATGACGAAAAAACCAAGTGTTATACAGGAGTCTACACATTTTCCCTTTTAATGCATGTTTTTAATATTATTGCTCCTCGCATTAAAGTAACCACCCAAAATGCACTTGGCCAGTTTCAAAAGTTTCTTTTAGTTTTAATTAGACTTAAACTCAGTTCTCCATTGCAGAATTTAGCTTTTCGTTCCAATATATCTGTTCCAACCACATCAAGAATTTTTGACAAGTGGACACATGTAGTGTCTATCAGACTAAAGTTTTTAATCCAGTGGCCAAAGCATGAGGAACTGCAAGCCACCATGCCTGCAGTTTTCCAACACAATTTTTGCAAGAGAGTTGCAGTCATCATTGACTGCTTTGAGATCTTTATGGAAAGACCATCTAGCCTAATTGTTGTGACCATCCGGGAACTGCCTGGCGGTGGCTTTGCCCCATGTGGCTTTTCAGATAGATGGTACAGTGTCATCCCCAACAACTTTTGATACAGTGTCATCCCCAACAAGTTTTGCCAGTAAAGCAAAGATTTGGTAAGGTCTGAAACTCCAAGAGAAACTTTTCTCACTGGATCTGTGAAAGAAAAAAGAGAGAGGGTTTGTTATAATAATAATAATAATGAAAATAATAATAATAATGATGATGATGATGATGGTGATGATGAAGATGATGATAATAATAATACCTTTATTCACTATAATCACTAAAAGTATTTACAAAAATTATAATAAGATGCTTAAAAATCGAAGAAAAATGCATCAAAATATCTAGTAAAAATCCAAGAAAAACTCATGGATACGCACTTCGTTTAATCACTAATTCAAGATTATTTACAAAGAATATAATTGATAAAATTTGTGTAAGCAAACTCCACAAAAATTCAACATGATGTATAAAACAAAAGGCATTCAGCTTGAAAATTGCCCTAAAATAAAAGAAAACTTTAGATACCTGCCAATAAGAAAATTATAATAATAATAATAGTAATAACTTTGCGTGGGTAATGGTTTTTCCTCTCGTACATTTCCAAATTAGTTGACACAGAATACATCTATTAAATTCGGTTCTCTAGGATCTGACTCGTAACAGACCCAAACTAACTTTGATAACAAAAACGACCTACATATAAAAATCGCGAAAGCAACTACTAGTTCATATCAATAATAATAATAATAATAATAATAATAATAATAATAATAGTCCATTTATATAGTGCACACATCCACTACTCATTCAAGGTGCTTTACAAAATTAATCCTAAAACCATGAAAATTTACTCTAAAAACTTAGAAAATAAAAAACAAGCAATATACCAAGAAACTAGAGGCTAAAGTATTAAAAATATGATAAAGAGTTACTCTTAATAAATTTAGTAAAAAGGAAGGTCTTGAGTTTTTTCTTATATGACAAAACTGTTCTGGATTGTCTTATTTCAAATGGAATAGAGTTCCAAATCTTCCGAGTGCATGTAGAAAAAGCTCTATCACCATATGTTTTAGTTTTACAGTTTAGCTGCATCAGCAGATCTTGAAGGTTTGAGTATAGAGACCTAGTCGATTTTCGATGTTCCAAGAGTTCTGTTGGACATTGCTTCTTAAACAAATCTATAACTTCTATTTCTATAAATCTACTAGCTGTCTATCACAATGCCTCAATTTGATTGGTCACATTACTCTCTTCTGTGATACAAAGTGAATAACTTGAAGTGTGAAGCCTAACAATGTGTCCTTGTAAACCAAATAAAATTATAAGATGGAGATGTCTTGTCTTTAATTTTAAATTACTAGTAGATTCATTTGCAAATAATTAGATAATCTGCTGTCAATCTTGATGCCCTAAAGCTGATGCAGGCTAAGTTGCCATCATAGATATCACCAGAATTCTCAAACTCATAAACATCTTATTGTAAACATTTTAACCCCTAAGAGTGACCAGCATCTAATTTCTCCTTACAATGTCACCCCCCTGAAGCAAACATTAAGGTCACAAGAATAAAGGAAATGATTGCCAACCAAAGAAGCTCTTGACTGTTATGGTAAACAATTTCTCCTGGTTGGCATCTTAGAAAATAATATAGAGAGCAGTGTGAAGAAAATGCATACTGATCTTAGGGTGTGGAGGTAATTAATATTCCATATTGCTTAGTTTTCTGTGAAAAAACCTCATCCAAGATTTTAATCTACAAGAAGCTGGTAATTTCACCATTTTTTTTTCATTGCATTAATCATGTAACACTTGAGGTGGGCACAAAATTAACATTCATTCATGTTCCAACTCACCACCAGTAACATCCTGGTCTACCAGGGTAAACTTGTAGCCACCAGGTGCTTTGACAGGGATACAACCTTCTCCTAATTCTTCTGTGACAGGGTAGCTTTGTTGCTTTGCATTTGACACAGCAGTTTTTTAGTTGCAGTTATTCCCTGCATGAAAAATAAAGTCTTACAATGATTGTTGCTTTTTAAACAAAACCTGAGAGATTACTTCAGGTTGTGATAACCTTTGCAGAGTTTAGTATATCTTGCAAAGGGTGTAAATGATTGTGTGAAGAGAAATCAAATACAGAAAGCTTGGGGTCTCAGTTTAGTTTGTTCTAATTATCCCTTTGATTCCCAAGATCTGTTTGTTCACTCTCCCATCTAACTACCACACATTTTCTTGCAAGTTATAGTTTTGAGAATTTGGTAGTTGATCAAGATAAAAAGTTCTACCTGGTAAGTACAAGTAATCTCATTGCCCTTTTTTCTGTGGTTATTATGGGGAGAAGCTACATGTTAATCACTTCTGGGAGTTGGAGGGGTTTACCCTCCATGCTTAAGAGATTCCCGATAGCTGTCACTTGTATTTTATCATTCCAGAACATAAACATAAGATTTTTTTTCATCTATATATTTAAGCCACTCTTCATCATCTCTTCAAAAGTGTCTTTGAAATTCTTGACTTTTGAGGACAACTTACCAGTATTTTATAACATAAGCAAAGTATAGGGTGCACTCTGATTGGTCAATTCAGCATCCACCATTTGCCCATGGGTGTACGCTGCTGATGTGAACAAATGCAAAGACTAGTTTTCTGTGCGCGCTTGTTTTTCTGGTCACGCAAGATTTGTTAAATAAAAGAAAATTCTTTTGCTACAATGTGGCAATGTTATGTTTTAAAACAAATGGTAAATGCCACAGTGTACACTAATATGTATTGAGTTATGGATGCACTTGGGAAGTTTCAGCTAAGCACTCAAGAGGCTATAGAGTTACTCTCGGCTATCACCTTGTGTGACTCTTGCACTTCTTTAGTGCTTATCAACCTCCTGTGTGCATCCCTAACTCAATAGTGTACACTGTGGTGTTTACCATTTGTTGATTAATCAAGGGTAGACTGTGAATGTCACCATCTGGCAAGGAATAATCTCAGGCCTGTCAATCCTTTGAGCCCTTAGGATGATTACCAGCTGTAACTACCAAGATCCTAAGGTTGCGCGCACTTAGAAACTCAACAATTACAGGGGTAGCAATGCGCGAGGCGATAGACAATTCGAACTCAACTCGTAGAATGACTAACACACGTTTAATCACAGTTCAAGATAGACGAATTACACTGGTTGCGACGATGATGACAGATCGTGAAAGTCACGGTAGCAAAGTTCGTGGTCGCGGAGAATAAAACGAAGTAGAGTAGAAATATAGGGTAGTTTAGTGTCGAATAGAGTCGTGTAGGTTCGAACTGAAACGATAATTACATACAAAAAGCTAAGATACAACGTCAGCTACGTAGTCGTGTTACAAACAAAATTTAGGAAGACTTATAGACAATATTGGTTTCGTAGCATGACAACATTTCAACATTAAAAAACTAGTCATTTGACAATAATAATTCGAGTACCAAAAAAAAAGGGAGAAACTTACTTTGGTGACGACTCGCACAGCAGAAAGCATAGCTCAAAAGGTAGCTTGTAGCAGATTGATCCTCTGATCGTAGCGGTTGCGGAATGACTCTCTCGCACGCTATCTTAAGTCGCCTTTTATAATGAGTGCATGCGTGACTGTGCACAGGATGTTACTTAAAACTTGTAATGTACACCATATGGAAGTGTTAGCTCATTTCCTACGCACGAACTTAGCCTACAGTACACGCACGAATCTGCGAATTCCTAACTAATACGCAGCAAATTTTAGCACGCTTCATCGAAACTAGAACTAACGATTATTATTAGAATATGTCGTAAAAACAGAGGGCGTTTTAAATCTAACATTCCGGCCCCTTAAAGCCTACAAGAGGCTTTACCAAATAACAGTAATAGGTTTGAAACGCCAACGTTATTGATTATTAAACTACAAACTATCATACTAATTACTAAGTGT
Source organism: Stylophora pistillata (assembly GCF_964205215.1). Classification (NCBI taxonomy): domain Eukaryota; kingdom Metazoa; phylum Cnidaria; class Anthozoa; order Scleractinia; family Pocilloporidae; genus Stylophora; species Stylophora pistillata. Next base: position 15,609,579 of record NC_142531.1, read on the forward strand.
CCATTACGATAATGTTTTCACTTCTAATCCTTGTCTGCAAACTCTGCGGTCTCCAGCAGGACAATCTTGTCTATGGGTCGCACTAGCTCGGAGGTTCTGGTCTTGATCTTAGCAGAGCGTACTAGCCCGTCCTTCTGATTGTGGTAAACTTCGAGCACTCGCCCTAGCGGCCATACACTACGAGGCAGATTCTCGTCTAGTAGCAGAACAATGTCATTGACAGCTAGGTTTAAGAGTGGCTTATTCCATTTTTGGCGTTGCTGTAGGGATGGTAAATATTCTCTGGTCCAGCGGCGCCAGAACACGTTGCTTAGGTATTGAACTTGGCGCCATCTGCGACAGCCGTAGTTATCATCTTTACAGAAAACTCCTGGGGGGATTGTCGTTCCAGCTCGGAGTAGCAGCAGATGGTTAGGTGTGAGAGCGTTGAGATCCTTCGCATCGTCAGACACTTTGGTTATCGGTCTGCCATTCACTATCGATTCGACTTCGCACATTAACGTACTTAGACCTTCGTCGTCTAAGACCTGTTGTTTCAGCAGTGCCTTCATAACTTTCCTCACAGTTCTGATACATCTCTCCCATACTCCGCCATGATGTGAAGCAGCCGGTGGATTGAATGTCCATTTAATCTCTTGTTGTAAGAGAAACTCATGGATCTGGTTTTGGTTCCATTCTTGGACCGCCTTCCGTAATTCTTTCTCGCCTTTAACGAAGTTTCCTCCGTTATCGGATCTTATTTCCTCTGGCCTTCCTCTTCTAGCAATGAAGCGTCGGGTGGCGTTGATAAACGATTCTGCATCCATAGAGTGGACAATCTCTATGTGGACTGCTCTTATGGTGAGGCACGTAAACAGGGCGCCGTACCTCTTAACGGTTGTTCGTCCGCGGCGTACTGTGAATGGACCGAACAAATCTACGCCTACATACGTAAAGGGTGGCTTGGAAGGTGTGACGCGGTCTCGAGGTAAGCTGGCCATTTTCTGTTGCATTACGGGGGCTTGGCGTCGCCGACAGCTGAAACAAGTGTGGATGATGTTGCGGACGCTAGATCGTGCTCCTAGGATCCAATACTTTGTTCTAATGAGGGACAGAGTATACTCGATTCCTGAATGGGCTGAGGCGCGATGGAAGTATTCGATAATCAATTTTGTGACATGGTGCTTCTTGGGAAGAATAATAGGATGCTTGGCGTCATTTTCTATGGGTGCGTGTTCCAGTCGTCCTCCTACACGTAGAAGTCCATTTTCCAAGACTGGATCAAGCTTGTAAATGGTGCTGTTCTTCTTTAGGTTGTTCCGATTTGCCCTTCCTTGAGTGACGTCGCGGACGCCGTTCAGGCTTGCCAACTCGTCTTTGAAGGTTTGCTTCTGAACGTATTTCAAGATTTCGATTTCGCTGACGCTTAAGGGGGTTATGGTGCTATTATCGAGTTGTAGCTTGATGGTTTTGTTCGTGTTGCCGTGTTGACTTCGGTTTCGCAAAATATCTTTGTAGCGCAATATCCATGCTATGACCCTTTTCAGCCGAGACCATGACGAAATCTTTTCTATTGCATTGCCAATGTAATGGTAGGTCACGTTTGTCTTACTTGCAAACGTTTCTGCTGCCTTCTTGACTTCTGGATCATTATCGAAGACCTCGCCTAAGCTCTCCGGTCTTTGCGGCCAAAACTGCTCTGTCTTTTTCATGAACGGTGGTCCTTGCTTCCAGCGCTCATTTATAAGCAACTCATCTACTGTCATTCCTCTGGATGCTTCGTCAGCTGGATTAAGTGTGCCTTCAACGTACCTCCATTGCTCAGCCGTAGACTGATCTAAAATGGCTGACACGCAGTTGGCAACAAAGATCTGGAATCTCTTATCCTTATTCTCTATATAGCGAAGAACGCAAGTGCTGTCAGTCCAAAAGGTAGAGCTGTGTATGACTATGCCAACTTCTTGTCTGATCATGCGATCCAACCTCGTTGCTAAGACTGCCGCTGACAGTTCCATCCGCGGAATCGTCATTACCTTGAGAGGGGCTAGTCTGGACTTTGCCATAATAAGCGAACAGTGAACTTCACCATGCGCATCAATTTGACGAAGATACGAGACAGCTCCGTAGCCTTGGCTAGATGCGTCGGAGAAATGGTGGAGCTCGCGGCGTTGTATGTTGGAACAGTTTGGTGGTTTGAAGCATCGCGGTATCTCAAACCCTTCTAATTTGGGGAGTTCCTTCAGCCATGATTGCCATTTTTGCTTGCAGGGTTCGGGAATCTGATCGTCCCATCCAAGGCCCTTGAGACACAGGTCTTGCTGGATTGCTTTAGCGGGTAGTATGCACGGTGAAATAAAACCGAGTGGGTCGTACACCGAGCAAATAATAGACAAAATTCCTCTTCTTGTGATGGGCCGCTCCTTTTCAACGATTTTGTAGCCGAATGTGTCCTTCTGCACATTCCATTGGACACCCAGGGCTCTCTCTGTGAGTGTTAGATTCTTACTTAAGTCGAAATCTTTGACGGAAGGTGCTCTTTCGTTTTCAGGAATGCAGTTGATCACGTCTCTTGAATTCGATATCCATTTGGTAAGGTGAAATCCTCCTTTGGACAGCATTTCACGGAGTTCTCCTACTAGTCGAATGGCTTCAGGATTAGTGGCGACTGACTTTAGACAATCGTCAACGTAGAAATTTCGCTTGACGGTCTCCACTGTGGTTGCGTCAAAGGCTGTCTTATTATCTTCTGCGGTTTTCTTCAAGGCAAAATTTGCGCAGCTTGGGGATGAGGCACCCCCGAACAAATGGACTAGCATTTGATACTCTTCAGGGTCTTTGTTTAGATCGCCGTCTGGCCACCACAAGAATCGCAGATAGTCGCAGTCGCTTGGGGAAACTCGTACCTGGTAAAACATGGCCTCGATGTCTGACATGAAAGCGATTTGCTCTTGCCGGAATCGTGTTAATACGCCCACAAGCGTATTTGTCAAATCCGGCCCCTGTAGCAGCTGGTCATTTAAGGAGGTACCTTGGAATTTAGCTGAACAGTCGAATACGACGCGGACTTTGTCAGGTTTCTGGGGGTGAAACACGGCATGGTGCGGTAAGTACCATACGTTTGAGTTGCCCAGGTTTTCCCTGCTGACCTTTCTCGTATAGCCCTTGACAATCAGGTCATCCATGAAGTCTCTATACTTCTTGTGTAAAACTGGATCTCTATAAAGACGTTTCTTCAGCGGATGTAGTCGCTGTTGTACTTGCGATTTATTATTCTTCAGAAGTGGTGGATCGTTCTTCCATGGTAAGGCAATTTCGTAGTGGCCGTCCGACAGTTTTGCTGACCCTTCCATGATGTGTAGCGCTTTTCGGTCGTTTTGCGACATGGAGGCTTGAGGCTCGTAGCTGGAGTCGTTAAATTCTAAATTGCAGAAATCTTCAAATTGCTTGCTTAGCTTGGCGCTTGTGTCGATGAAGTTCGCAGTCGGAACCTTGCTTTCTTTTCTACCTAGGGGGCCATTTAATACCCAACCGAAAATTGTCCGTGTTGCGAAGGGACCACCATCTTCGCTTTCTCTAAACTCTTTTGGTTGGAGCGCTTGGGGAGCATCACTTCCGATGAGAAGACCAACTTCCGATTTTACGCTTTCCATTTTGATTCCTTTCAAGTGTGGCCAGCGATTCACATCTTCTTGTGTTCCGACAGTGTCACTTGAAACCGGTAGGCTGGGCGTAGAATATACCATTGGTAGCTCGACCAGGTTTTGCTCTCTCAGGTCGGACACTTCTAGATTTACCAGAGAACACTCGATCGACTGGTTAGACGTTTGCATGTTCGTTAGGGAGAGAGACGTTTTCTTTCCCTTGGTGCCGAGTTTTTTGAGGAGATCTCCTGTGCAGAACGACGTGTTTGAGCCTGAATCCAAAAAAGCGTGCGTTAGTACTTTCTTGTTGCTGCCTTTTACTTTAACTTTCACGGGAACTATTGACAGTCCTATCACAGGGCCACTGGTTCCTTGAGATGCGCCGACGGAGCTTAAGTAACTGTTACTCGCTTGAGCTGCACTTAGAGTTGCCGGTGGTTCGGTTTGACTTTCTTTCCCACTCTGACCTGGTGGCATTTCTTTTGCATGTAGATAAGTCGAATGCTTCTTTGTGCATCCTTGAACGCGGCAAAAGCTCCGCTTTGGGCAGTCTTGAACGAAATGGCCAGGAACTAAACAGTTGATGCATAGCTTATTTGCGCGAACGAACTGATAGCGGTTGCTTATGCTTAGCTTCTTGAACTCTTCACATTGTGATAGCCAGTGGTTTCTTTTACATGAAGGGCATTTTAATTCCTTTCTTTCTTCTTTAGTGTTCGCCCGCTGTGAGGGGGGTTGCTCTAGTCCTTGCGTGGAGAAGGTTTTACCGTCTCGTCTGCCTCTAATGGTTGGTTTCGAATTAAAGGGTGGCCTCTGTTCGCTATGGACCTTGCCGAAAATGGGATGATTTGTCGCTCTTGATCTTGCTTCTACGAACTCCGATATGTCCTTCAGGTTGGGATCCCTATTTTCCTTCTGGGAGATCGCGTCCACAAGGTCACGCCATTTTAGCCTCAGTTGGTAAGGTAGCCGCTCCACGATTTTCCTTAAACTGTCAGGGTTTTCAAGACGGTTTAGGTAGCCAATCTCCTTGAGAGTATTTTGACAGCTGGTCAATAGTATCGAGAATTTCTGTAGGGAAGGTCCATCTTCCGCCCGGATCGGCGCTCCATTAATTACGCGTTCCACGTACGAGGTGGCAATACTATATGGTTGCCCATATCGCTTTGCTAATAGCCGTCTAGCTTCACAATAGCCGATTTCATCAGGCATGGTGAGGCAGCTTCGCACAAGGTCTTGTACAGAACCACTGGTGTACTGTAGAAGGTAGTAAAGTCTTGTGCTAGAGCTTGAGGTCTTTCGCTCCACTAGGTTTTCGAAGGCCCGAACGAATTCGCAGTAATCGATGGGATCGCCAGAGAATACAGGGACTTCAGGTTGTGGTAGAGTTAATGCCATGATAGCTTCTTGTTGCTGGTGAAGTAGAAGCTGGATATCATCTTTCGGTGGAGTTGCTGGGGTGGGCTGAGGTTTAGAGTTTTGTCCAAACGTTAGCTCCTTCACGTGCCTTTTTCGCCATACGGGGGCTTCTGGGTTCAATCGCCATGCTGGTACCTCTGATTCTGCAACGGTTAGCACTGTGGGGTTCGAGGGTGCAGACTGTTCTGGGAGGTTCCCCGGCTCGGTAGCGTCAGCTACGGGTGCGACCTCGCCATTTTTCACAACCGTTCCGATTCTGTCGGGAGCTAGCACCGGCTCAGGATTGATTGTTGCTCGAGTTTCTTCCGTTGGAAAATAACTAGCGGCAATTTCCCTTTCTTCGGCTTGTGCATAAACGAGTTCTTCGGCTTCTGCCTTTGCCAGTTCAGTTTCAAATTTTAACTTCGTTTTGCGTTGTCGTAACTTTAACTCTTCTTCTTCTATTTCATGCAGCCGTTTGAGCGTAGCGGCTTCTGCTTCTAAAATAGCCCTTTTTGCTGCGGCCTTTGCTCTGGCACTGACAGACGAAGTGCGTGACATTTGCGACGTGCGTGAAGAACGTGACGCTCGCGATACGAGTGAACGTGTGCCAACATTTGACACGCTGTCGTCTGGTGTAACTTGCGCTTGAAAAGAGCTTATCAGCTTTGTCGCTTCGATACCTGTGAGCCAGATGACTACATTTTCTTGCAAGCCTTCCACTTGATCGAATACCGCATTAAAATACGACGTTGATTCCTCGATAGCCTCCTTTTCCGTTAGCTGACTATGAAATGTCTTATGCGTTGCCTCAAATTTTTCAAATGCTTCTTTCAGTTCATTTGTTTTCCTGTTCACTTCATCGACATTGTTTTTGTCCATCATTAGATCGGTAATTTCGTTAATCCTTCTAGTAACGACGCCTTTAGCTGTGGCGCGTGCCTTCTTTGTTTCCATTGTGATGAGAAGGATAGATTAATTCCGAGTCGATTGACGTGTTAACAATTTGGCATCCGGTAACCGCTTCCAGAAGCCGTGTCGAATTGCGTTTGCGTGATGTCCTCCAAAGTAGCTGTGAAATTTTCCTCACGTTTCGAGGTAGTTGCTTGCTCGCCGTTCAAATTCGAACTAATGTAACTACCAAGATCCTAAGGTTGCGCGTACTTAGAAACTCAACAATTACAGGGGTAGCAATGCGCGAGGCGATAGACAATTCGAACTCAACTCGTAGAATGACTAACACACGTTTAATCACAGTTCAAGATAGACGAATTACACTGGTTGCGACGATGATGACAGATCGTGAAAGTCACGGTAGCAAAGTTCGTGGTCGCGGAGAATAAAACGAAGTAGAGTAGAAATATAGGGTAGTTTAGTGTCGAATAGAGTCGTGTAGGTTCGAACTGAAACGATAATTACACACAAAAAGCTAAGATACAACGTCAGCTACGTAGTCGTGTTACAAACAAAATTTAGGAAGACTTATAGACAATATTGGTTTCGTAGCATGACAACATTTCAACATTAAAAAACTAGTCATTTGACAATAATAATTCGAGTACCAAAAAAAAAGGGAGAAACTTACTTTGGTGACGACTCGCACAGCAGAAAGCATAGCTCAAAAGGTAGCTTGTAGCAGATTGATCCTCCGATCGTAGCGGTTGCGGAATGACTCTCTCGCACGCTATCTTAAGTCGCCTTTTATAATGAGTGCATGCGTGACTGTGCACAGGATGTTACTTAAAACTTGTAATGTACACCATATGGAAGTGTTAGCTCATTTCCTACGCACGAACTTAGCCTACAGTACACGCACGAATCTGCGAATTCCTAACTAATACGCAGCAAATTTTAGCACGCTTCATCGAAACTAGAACTAACGATTATTATTAGAATATGTCGTAAAAACAGAGGGCGTTTTAAATCTAACACCAGCTAATTTCTCCTTACAATATCAGCCCTGAATCACACATTAGGGTCACAAGAATAATGGAAATGATCACCAACTGGCCAAGCTGTTAATTTTTAAACAGATTCTCCTTGTCAGCTCCTTAGGAAATGTATGGTGAACAGTACTGAGAATAGGCATACTGATGTACGGATGTCAAGGAAAAATTAAGGGTCAAGCTGGCATGTTAGTTTTTGTAAAGGGAGAGAAACAAGTGGATCTATGGGAATTCTGTGATACAAGGATACACTATACAACAGTTAACTAGATCTATGGCAGTTATGACTGGAAACAAACTTGCACATGGTAGGAGAAAGTTCTTACTGCCACATTTACTAAAAACATATAAAGTTCCATGGTCAACCTGATGCTGGGGCCAACCCCTGTGACCTAGAAGAGGAATTTTGTGTTTTAGGAACAGAAAACATAAGCCATGAAGGTCCCATATCACTGGTAGTAGATAATCACCTGAAAATCATTTCCTAGCTGATATGTTTTAAAGGGTTAGTATAATCTCTTGCAGGAGAGATGCATACTTTTTTTAGATGACATCAAAATGATAACATTTCACTTTGTTATCATATAAACCAAATAGATATATTCCATGTTGCCATGGGTCTGTGCAGTAACAAACCACAGAAGATATCAAAATGCATTCAGAACATCAGTAACATGTTTGGCTGCACCTCCTCTGCCATTTTTTTGTCCTTACCACAATTTGACGTCATCTGTGATCTGCTATTACTGAACAGAGAAATGGCAACATGGAGTCTGCTTGTTAATTGGCAAATAACTGGTCTATTTAAGCAAGCTGTATGTCAAAATATGGGTAACAGCTGGCTTGCAGTCTACTCAAAGCGATATAATTATCCAGTTCTACTTTTTGTAACTCTTCCATGAAATGTGCCAAACAAGTTAGGTATAAACAAATGAGAAATACACAAGTTTGGTAGGAATTGCTTATAGGGATACCTTTCTAAAAATTAATGTCTGCTATAGTGCAAGCAAACAATAGCAACTTGTTACGTGCACGAATGACCAACAAATGTCCGCTAACAAAACATATATGAAAATAGACTCCCGAGTACGATATATGGCACGCAACACAAATGTAACAACAAGCAGTTACCCATTTTAACTATTATTTAATTAGTTTTACATTGTCTAATTTACTTAGGTTAAAGATTAAGTTAAGCAGTTCATAAAGCAGGCTTACAATCCTTCATGCCGTGTAAGTGTTCGTCGTCTTGATCAACTTCCAATTCCAACATCCGCCGACTGAAGACCACAGCGCTTGGCTTTCTTGATTTATCGCATTCTTTCCTTGTACACAAACTCTTCCGGAGGACTCCATAGTAAACTCTGTATTCGCTATCTTCTTCCTCTCTCGACTATCGTCTTTTTCATCTCTTTCTTCTCTCTGGATATCGCAAGGTCAAAAGGTCATAGCCTCGTCATATCATAGCTTCCACAAGTTCAGTCAGCAAGCCATGAGGGTAAGCCCTCGGGCAAATCTCTTTTGTACTTCTCACAAGCAAGCTTTTATACATTTACTTTAGTTATCTAGAATGTTCTATTACTATTTATAGCGTATTACAAGTTGTACTATTTTTGGAAACTGCTGAGTCACATGAAAGAAGTTTCTGGAATATTACAGATTATAGATAATTCTATAAAAGTCTGGGATTGCGTGACAGATTCAGTGAAGATAATTCGATCCTCGTAACAAACTTCCTTCAGGGAACTGTATAATGTCACTGAAAGTTGAAAAACAAACCAGAACATGAAACTGACGCTGATTTATGTCTATTCTGGTTGAAGATGATATTTTTTCCCCTTTTTTCATGGCACACTTGTGCTGTAAAACTCAGACCATGTTGTACATGAAAGGGCCAAGGTCTGCATACAAGATCAAATGGCATAGGGACTAGAGGTTATCAGGATTTTACTTTCTGGGTAGCTTGACTACTGACTATACCTTAAATTAATTTACCTTTGCATTTCTGGATGGAGAGAGACATTATGAGGCCAAATAAATGTGTTGCATAGGAACACAGTAACAAACAAAAATAACATGTAATGTCGTTTTATTTACCTCTTTTAGCCATTATTTCTTTAATCCTCCATACTGTCTTGAAGATTTCAAAATTGTAATTGGGTGGTAACTGTTGTAAAAAGAATAATCATCTTAATCAGAGAGTATTATTTACCTTGATCTCTATAAGTGCAAAATCTGATATAGCAAGTGAGTTTTAACTATGTTGGTCAAACTCTTATGACCTGTTTTTGACAATGCCAATTCCAGAAAAAATGCATTTATCAAGAACACACTCTTTAACAAATGGTTAACACCACAGCATACACTATTGAGTTACAGACGCACAGAACAGGTTGCTAAGCATGAAAGAAGTACAAGAGCTGTCCAAGGCAATAGCCAAGAGTGACTCTAGCTTCTTAAGTGCTTAGCAAACTTTCCAAGTGCATCCATAACTCAATAGTGTGCACTGTGGTGTTTACCATTTGTTTTATAACATAACATTGATACATTGTAGGTAAAGAGTTACCTTTCATTTAACACAGAAATCTTATGTGAACAGAAAAAAAAGGGAGAGGAAACTAGTCTTTGTATTTGCTCACATCAGCAGTGACACCCATGGGCAAATGGTGGACACTGGATTGAGCAAACACAGTGTGTGTTTTACCTTCATTGGATATGTTATTATAATTATTAATAAAATGCATTTTAATTACATGTAAAAACAGATACAAGAATGCTTAATTTAGTACAGAGACTAGACTGCAAAACTAGAATAAATGTGACCAAGCTAACAATTGTGCATGACATTGCAATATTTTTTGTAGAATCAGACATATCTAAAGCCTATGCTAATAGAATGTTTTTACTATGTTTAGCTATGTTTTACCTATGCAATGCTTGACACTGCCTATGTAAATACTATTTTGCATGCAAACCACATAGTGTAGGGTATGTAAAGGTTATGTTGATACTATGAAAAATCTATTGAAAAAATTGATAGGTTTTAAACGTCTATGTAAAATCTATATTAGAACTTCACATAGTTTTTAAATAGCTATTTATTAGCTATGTGTTACATGGGCTGATTTTTTATATTGACATACATAGTAAACACATCCTACTTATTTACTATATAACAATAAAAATCTCTGAAATAATGTAACATAGCTTTTACATACTGCTATGTATTTCCTATGCAATGTAGAGTGTAACTTTTGGATCTAACATACATAGTGAATACATCCTATTTATTTACTATGTAACAATACAAAACTTTGAAAAATGGTAACATAGCTTTTACATACTGCTATGTATTTCCTATGCAATGTAGAGTGTAACTTTTGGATCTAACATACATAGTAAATACATCATATTTATTTCCTATGTAACAATACAAAACTTTGAAAAATGGTAACAGCTTTTACATACTGCTATGTATACTTGCTATACTGCAGGTGATTAAGTTTGAAGAAGTCACTCATTGCCCTAACACACATTGTAGATACATCTTATTTATTTACTATGTAACAATTTATATCAATCACTTTGGGTAAAACAAATATTTATATAGCACTTTATTAAAAACTGGATCATTGGATAATGCAATTCAAGACTTTTTATTGGCTTAGCCATTATGGTATATGAGCCAAAAACTGTACAAAAACAGCCCAAAATTAACAAGAACATTTAGGCTCAGCAAAAGAACAAGATTTCTGTGCCTTGTAAACCACGGAGATATTCAATTTCAAGAGCTCTAAAATGCATAAAATGACTCCCCTATTACTTAAGAGTGGCTATTTAAAATTTCAAAGAAAGTGGTTTAAACATCAGGGCTGTGCCATAAGGGTGCAGCCTAGGTACCTCAGACAACTAACACTTGCCTTTGGGTCACCACATAAACCTAATTTTTTCATATAGGAGTTGTGCTGGGTGCCCTGAATCTCTTAGTATGGAGCTATTGAGAGCTCCTTGTAATTTTTTTTCTAGTGCACATGCAGCGTTAAAACATGTATTTACATGTTACTCATACATAAAAAAAATTGCTACTCTCAGTCTTTTTCATAAGGATTTGGTAGCATACAAAATAAACATCCTCATGAGACATTCACTATCAGAAATTTCCTCAATATATTCTCCACAGGAACAGCTATTAGTCTGAAAGAAAGAAAAATAATTTAAAGCACCATGCAAATGTGTTCTTTTTGTTTTCTTCCACATTGCAAGGCTGAATAGATAAATACCCTTTGAAAGATTAGTTGTAATTAAAATAATCAACTGTCTATCTTTTGCCAAACTTACCTATTATTACTGATTTTCATGGTTTACTCACTCAAGCCTTTAACGTCGCCAGGCTCTGAGAGTTAACAAAAGCTGTATACTCGAAATATAATAATTTCATGCAATTAAAAAAGTTAATGTGCTGTAAAATTTGCTCCACCAGTTTACGCCATGAAAAATATATTCTTTCTTTAAAATAAGAACTCCACCACAGAATATCACACACCAATAATATTAGTCTTAAAATATGACTGGAGGGTAACTGTTGGATGTTTTAACTCTTGTAATGTGGTTCACCACTGTCCTCCCTCGGTATTTAGGCAGCTGGTCATAATCTCTCCCAAAACTTCAATAATGCCATAATAATTACTGGCCAAATTGCAACAGCACTTTTGATAAGCACAAATTGCTTGCTGACATTTTTCTTCAACCTTAGCATAGGTGTGTACTGTACCAAAGTTGTTGTTACCCTCAAGGTCTTGGGATTCAACAGTAAAATCATTTTGTGCTACCCCTTACCAAAAAAGATGGCCTTGAACTATACTTTAAGTATATTACAAGTATACTGCATCAGTAGTGGTTATACTGCAATTATACTTAACAATACTTCAATAGTACTGCACTTACTTAAGTACATCTGCAGTACCCTTTCTGAAGTACAGTTTAAGTATACTGCTCATTAGTGAAAATCATTTTCTTTGTTGTTGATGTTGGATTCAAGTATATTTTAAGTATACTGCTCGAGTGAAAATCAT
>NC_142531.1:15626614-15651614 GCF_964205215.1 Stylophora pistillata
AGGGTCGATATGTTTGACATTTTAATACATAATATTTTAATTTTTTATCTGAAAAGTGTCTGTAAAATAATTTAAAGTAATTCCTGTTACAAAAAAGACAGATGTACAGGTAATAAATTTTATAATTTAATATTACACCTTTTGATTTTGTTGGATTATAAGCATATTTTTGACCAGCAAATGGTTTTGTTATTGCTACTTTGAATGCAATTCTCTAAATACATGCATGTTCCTGCCTAAATAGGTTTGTGGCATGGTCCACACCATTCAAGTGCATAATTTAATCAACAAACCCCTCCTTCAAATCCTAATTAGCACTATGTATATGGTATGTAAAATCTATTTAAAAAGGCGTGATCTCTAGTTCAATTTAGTACTTACCTTGTTCACTGATGCTATTAAAAAGCTATATAAATTGTATTTAACTCACCTTAAAAAGACAATTGGTTACCTATGTTTTCTCTATTTTAATTCTATTAAAAGGCTATTAAGTTTATTTTCAGTTGTCTCAGCTTCAACTTGCTCCTATTAAAATACTATGTGAATTGGCATTTCAAACCTATGCAGATGCTATTTATATGCTATCTTTAATTTTCTACGCTAGCCTACTCAAAAGTGTGTTACATACCTTTTACCTACACTATGTAAAGGTTCCGTTTGACTGGTAAAAAAGTACGATTTTTTATCAAAATATATAGCAAAAGTCAGCAATTACACACCATTTGAATAACACCCCCTCTGTCACTTTAAACATAGAATTTTAATACCCTGTACCTACTTTTTACATAGAGCAGCCACATGGCATTTACATAGGTAAAAAGCTATATAAATTGTATTTAACTCACCTTAAAAAGACTATTGGTAACCTATGTTTACTCTATTTTAATTCTATTAAAAGGCTATTAAGTTTATTTTCAGTTGTCTAAGCCTCAACTTGCTCCTATTTAAATACTGTGTGAATTGGCATTTCAAACCTGTGTAGATGCTATTTATATGCCATCTTTAATTTTCTATGCTAGCCTGCTCAAATGTGTATTACATAGCTTTTACCTACACTATGTAAAGGTTCCATTTGACTAGTAACAAAATAGGATTTTTTATCAAAATATATAGCAAAAGTCATAGCAATTAAACACAATTTGAATAACACCCTCTCTATCACTTTAAACATAGAATTTTAATACCCTGTACCTAATTTTTACATAGAGCAGCCACATAGCATTTACATAGGCAATAAATAGTGTCTGATTCTAAAATATTTTAGAATTACATCTTCAGAAACTATTTCCTATGATAACCAAATTATCACACACACAGGATTTGCATCATAAATTTCCTTTTGCACCATCACACCTAACTATTTCCTATGATAACCAAATTATCATACACACAGGATTTGCATCATAAATTTCCTTTAGAATGATCACACCTAACTTCTAAAATTTTAGAGAATTTCCTACTATTGTTTGATTCCTTATAAAAGAAGTACAGTTAGTTAGTTTAACTCAGTAGTTCAGAGTGTCAAGACCAGCACTTACAAGCTCAGAACCTCTTGGTCACAGAAAAAGTAACTCCAGTGCATGTAACCTCAAGTTAGTGACCTATTTTACTGAGGATTTGGTATGTCACATTTGACCTATTATTGTTTGAGTTCAAGAATACTATGGTTCTTGTGTACATATCTCAATCCAATTGTTTAGTCTTTGCTTGAATCCTTATATTAGTTGATTCATGTTCAAAATGTGTCAAGATTGCATTTAGCTTTCAGAACATTGCATTTATCTGTATAGAGATCTAAAGCCGTTACGTCACGTTACCATGGGAGCAGAATTTTCTGTTCTAAACAAACGTGCTCAGAGCCAAAATGGAGTTGCTTTCAATCGCTGCACTGATATCTTTCTTCGCTGAAGAAAAAAGTCAATTGAACGAGGAGAAAATCATTACAGATCTGAACACATTGAGTCATTTTCTTACCATCAAGGTGTTTTACGCGGTGAGGTTCAAGCAAGTATGAAGAAAAAGGTCTATCGAGTCACGGTGAGTTTAGAGCCACCAATCGCATTAAGAAGCCTAAGGAATATTTTAAAATATCTTTTAAGTACCTTCTTGTTATCTACTCCCCCAATTTAGAAATATATATTTTCGATCTTGTCAATTTCCCTCATCAAAAAAGCCAGGCTGAGGCTTAAATCGTACAGATTATGATTCATATGAAATAGTGTTACTAAGACATTTATGAGTTCACCTTGTTTGAACTTTTATCTTAATTACCACTTAGATTTACCTGGATGACCACTTCAACGTAAAATCCACGGAGTGTGAATGCCCAAAGAGAAAATTCAAACGGAGTCACGCGGCTGCTCTTTTTATAAACGGGATTCACAACTTAAGCCGCACAGATATTGAATATCAGTGGAGGAAAAAGAAGTCTAATACCTCCCTGTCTTTACAGGCAGTCGAAGAACTGTTCCCTCTGCCAAAGAATTATGTGGCGATTACTCGATCTCCCAACACAGAAGATCGTCAGGCACTATATGGAAGCTTAAAGGCATATGGGAGGTTCACTGGTCTTTGCTGGCTCATGAGCCCAGAGCCTGCTCCCCAAGCCAAATTGCCTGTGCCAACAATTGAGGAAATCATCTACTCAGAGGAGTTTATCCAAACAAGAGGTGCACAGCAACAATTGGACTGTTTGGTTCGGAAAGCCAAACTCACAGAAGCAGATATCCTTTTAGTCAGTCAGGTAACTGTGGGCCAACGAGACAACCCAGCCTGGCATCTTGCAAGAAGGGGACGGCTTACAGCAAGCAATTTTGGATCCGTTCTGCATCCCAAAAGAGTGACCCCTTCACTTCTCAAACGGCTCCTTGGAGAGTATGACATATCAAGAGTTAAGGCAGTACAATGGGGGGTAAACAACAAGGCAGAAGCGATTAAGGCATTTACCAATTTAACTGCAAAAACTGTACAGGAAACTGGGTTATGGCTGGATGGCTCTGGGATTCTTGGTGCTTCCCCTGATGGAATTGTGGATGAAGACTCTGTTTTGGAGGTCAAGTGTCCCTACACGGAAAGGAATATGACAATGGAAGAGGCAGTTAATACCTCCCCCAATTTCTGCTTGAAAAAAACTGAAAGTGGTCAGTATGCTTTAAAGGAAGAACATGTCTACTGGCATCAGGTCCAAGGGGAGATACATTTTGCTCGAAGGAAGTTTTGCTATTTTGTTGTGTGGACATCTAAAGATGTAGTTGTTTTGAAAATAGCAAAGGATGAAGGCTGGAGTGGAAACATTTCTAAGCTAACTCAGTTTTATTTTGAACACCTCTTCCCAAAGGTTGAAGAGGGACGATTATATGTTTCCAGATCTATTACTGCATGTAATTATTTTTTAAGAAATAATAATTTTCAGGAATCATTAGGAGCCCTTTGGTGTTTAGTCTTCACTGATGGCATGTTTTTGTGGAATTATTTGAGATAGGGAGGCCTTTCAGATGGAGGGTATTGGGAGCTCAGGTTTACTTTTAAGTTCACTCTAGTAACTTTAGGAAATTAACACAGATCTTCAAATCCCAACAGGGCTCTCCTGGTTTACTCAAACTAACTTTAGAAACCTCTGCTTGAAATATTTGCACATATGTTACAGTTTTTGCACTTCATTGTTTTACAGTTGAGCTGTACTGCTCTGTTGTAGTGAACTGTTGTTGGGCTGAAATTATACATGCATCCATAAATTCAACAATGATAGCAGATTTACTAGGTTAGGTCATCAGCAGGATGCGCTCGATTGTTTAGAACAGAAATTTTAGCCCCATGGCAACGTGACGTCACACTTTAGGACTCTATACTTGACTTAAAGTTCATTGGTGAAATCAGATATTTCACTACAGTCTTCATTGTTTAGTCCATCAGTAATGACAGATGTTGTCCTGTCACTGAATGAGATTTTGCCAGTCTTCCTAGTTTTAAGTCGAAGGACAATATGAAATTGTGATTGAAACAAGTCTTATCTAATGTTATGTTGTTTTGAGCTATTTTATCAGTATTGACTTGTTTTCAGTCATTTCATGTATAATTCTAAGAATAGCCCACCATTCAATAGTTCTATGTTTGGTTAAAAGGATTAAGTCTTTTAAGTGTCACACAATGATTACTGTTCTGTCGTGCAATGCTTTAAAATTGTCTTGTTAGTGCCTTGCTTTTGTATGACAATCGATTGTATTGTTTTATTTCATTATTTTAAATTATTGATTTGTTATTTGTCATTTATTATTTCTTTTAGCTTGCAATCACCCTTTCTTTTTACCAGTATTATTTCTTTTGTACTTTCCTGTATAAATAAATTTTATTGTGGCTATAAGTCTGTCTCGTTGTTCAAATAACAACATCAGAACCTGCCTCGGTCACATAAACTTGAAAAGTAAGATCTGAAACTTAAATAACCCTAAATGCTTCAACAATATCATGACTTAAAGGAAAGATTTTAAGTTTCCCGAGAGTAACTTGCAATACATATATCTTATTAGATGTTTTGTTGTGTAGTATCGCTGAGTATTTTTACGAGTTGTGCCGTATTTTGACGAGCCCGTAGTCAAAATACAAATAACGAGTAAAAATACTCAGCGATACTACACAACAAAACGTCTAATAAGTTATTTATTATCCAACATGCCAAACTGTTATTTCAGTGCGGGCGAATTTCGCAAATGTTTATTTACGGGGAGTGCGTGACAGAAGTATGCGAAGCCGAACGGAATTGGCGCGTTGTTGTGCTGCTGTTTCTATTTTCTTTATTAAATGAAGAAATTTTCTGGTCGTCAAGCTGTTTTTCTTCGTTCGATTCATATAATGAACTTGGATCTATATTTGCCAGCCATTCTGACTCTTCGTCGTCGGAAATATGATTCAAATCGTCCGCCATTTGTTTTTTTTTTTTCGTAACTACGATCCAATTCTTCGCTTGCGCGATGCGAGAAAACCTGTTTAACCGGTACTACAATAGACGAGTACAAATACTGCGTGATATTTGTACTCGTCTAGGTGTAGTTGGATAATAAATCTAAATACTGAACCAAGTCACATTTGAATTTTCTTTTACCCTAAGTCTACTGAATGAAAATCCTTATCATGGTAAACCTAACTGGAAATTACCAAAATAAATCAACTGAACCTGACTTAGCTTTTTAAACCCCTTTACCCCCAAGATCTGTTAAGTAATTCTCCCTACTGTCTTTGTAACAATTCTTTTGATGTTAGTTCTGAGAATTTGCTATTGGATCAACTAAGAAACTCCAAACTGATATTTTTCTTTATTCTCATCACTTGTCTGCTTGATATTGTATTAATGGTGAGGAGAAATTCTGTCTTGGTCACTGATGGGGGTTGTATGGTGAGTCCAGGGTCTCATTATTTACCTGTCCCACAGCATCCAGCACGGATTGTTCAGAATCTCATCTGGAATCTGATGAACAACTCTTCTCTTATTGGCCCCTGTTTCTCAAATAACAAGAAATAGTGGAGATTTTAATAACAGTAAACTAAATGAATACTGGAGTCAGTGTGTGTGAAAGGTATCTTGTACATTGTGACTTGTTGATATGGTGTGATTATCTTTTTTTTAATCCCTTGACAATATTTCCTCAAGGAATGGAAAGTTTGATGTGAATATTTTCAGCAAGATTTCTGAAAGACTTCCACACAGCCCCATACCATTGCAAAACGAAGCTGTGGTCTCAAAAGCAATCTACTGCTTTCGCCACTGTTTTCTTTATCCAAGAACTGTCTGAACAATGACGTATGGGGTTGTGCGAAGATCTTATTTTCCCTCAGGGACTAGAGACTTCGGTATTTATACCGGGTCCAGGTTTAAGGATGGAGGCGATTAACTAATGTACGTCAGTGCAAGTTTACAAAAACGGCCAAAGAAAATAAAGTTAACGGTAAAAACAACAACAACAGAAAAAAACTCCGTCATCATTAATTAAGTTTAGGTACGACATGACAGTAAAACGTTTTATTGTGCACAGCTAAAGGAAAGAAGTGCGACCAAAGAAGGAAAACAAAGGACGAAACTGCGTTAAAAATCAGTTTTAGTGCGAAAATGGTTCAAGAACATCCGGTCATTCATGTTCCCTCTTAATTACGAACGCGAACGTATGCGCGTGCATAGCGAATTTCAAGTCAATATCAATTACAGTGTACCAGCAAGTTTGTCTGTCTTCTGTCCAGCATTAGACTTAGTTCCGAAAAATCTCCTTGTGTTGTTCTTGGCTGAAGCTCGAGTATAACTCGGTTTTTTCTTTAACGTGTCACCTTCTGATGCCTCGGCCATTGTGCACAGCACACCACCTCCCAGTTAGCTCAATGGATAGAGCGCTGGAGGTCGAGGGCTCGAGCCCCAGCCGGACCAACACTCAAGGTCTTAAAACAAGTGAGAAGAACATGCTACCTTTCTATTAAGAAATGGTTAGATACCCTAGTCTTCTCGAATAGGGACGAATAAATGGAGGTCACGTCTCCTGCAGGGTTAGGGGTAGGAGACGTTAATTTCCCATGCACGAGATTACTGTGTGATGGATGTCCTTCCCTGGGGTGGTTGCTGGGTGGGAATTGTCCCTGAAAAGCGCCCATGGGGAGTGGTCAATTAACATATATATGTATGTATATAACCAAAATAGCGGAATGAGATCATCATCTACTAAAAAGTACTCAATAGCAGGGCTATAGCTGTGGATAATTCTACTTCAAGATTTAGGTTACTTGAACTTTTACTGCAACTCTGAGTTTCATGCCTCTTGCGAAGCAATCGTCAGGCAACTGCCAGAAGTAACGGTTAGAATCCACCGAAATTTAAAAGACAACAATGTGTACATGCGCGCGCAATATACTGTACGCGCTATCGTAACGTTAAGTTCTTTAATAGGAATTTCCTGACATGTCTGCAACATGATGTCAGCTCATTTCTTTTGTTTAAACTTGCCATTTGCGGTTTACAAATGATAAAATATTTTTCCCACAAACACAAATTGCATCTCTTAGCTACATTGGAATACGAACTAGCTTGTTTCACCTTGCGCTACTTAATATTAAACTTAGTATCCTTATCTTTAAGACTCCATATACATTTACTAAGTTCAGTAGCATGCCTGTAACGTTCGTTTCGGAATGAACACAAGTGGTTCCTGTAACGCATTTTAAAAGCGGTGTCAGAGACCAATGTACGTTTCCTTTGCGGTTTCTGTGGTGACCTCTGCCTGGTAAATTATGCTTTTCCATGTTACAGCTTCCATACATGGGGCATATGTCAGGTTTCCTACAGTTGCAGCTTTTCCTAGCTCGATCATTAGTGCGTGCGAGTTTCCGGATTTCAGATTTGTATGACGGTTTTAATGCTCCCCATGCAGCTGTAGCTCAATTTAAGGGTGTTTCGGTTGAAAATTTTGTGAAGAGGACTAGTTTTGGTGAAATGCTTAGCAATAAGTGCAAGGAAGCATTTTCCGATTTCAGTTTCCACGTTCTTGCTATATGGTGGGTTAAACCATATAATTTTCCGCTGCCTGTTTCTTCGTGGACGTGGTGCCTGGTTTGATGCGGCTTTGAATTACAGGGTGTAGCTATACCCACTTTTTTTGAGAGCTTCTTGATAAATAGGTTTAGCGCTATCGAAGCATTCCCTGTCGGAAGATATCTCGGAGAGCCTCCTATTGATTGATTCAGGGATGTTGTGCAGAATGAATGGTGGGTGGTTGGATTTTTTATGCACGTACAGGGGGATGTTGCCTTTCTTAGTAAAATGGTAACACTTCCCACTTGAGGGGTCAAGCGTGACGTCTAGAAAATTGGTTTTGGTGATGTTAGCATCGACTGTGATTTTTAAGTCATTGTCGCGAAAGACTTTGCAAAAACCTTTCTTGATATTCTCTATTTCCTGCGGTGTTCCATTGAGGGCAGCCAAACCGTCATCCCGGTATAAACAAATATTTTGACCATACTTCTCAGTAAGAATTGATAAGAGAAAGCTGCCAACCAGCTCACACGTTTCCACTCCATCGAAGGACCCCATGGTAACATCAAAGAGGTTGCTGGCAGATTTTTTCTCCCATGGGCAATCATCGTTAAATAGCAGAGATCGTTTTGCATGCAAGATAATTTCACGCTCATGGCTGTTGATTGAGCAGTACTTAGAGGCAAAATCTAGTGCTTTGGAAAGCAACTTCTCAGTTATGGAGGGATAGAATTCACAAACGTCGAAACAGATGAATGAAAGAGAGCTCTTGTTTTCTAAACTATTAAACCATTTTAGGACACTTTTTTTCCACTTGTTTACTTTACTGCTGGTGATGATAGCGTTGTTAATTTCATCGAGGATATGCTTACTGATTTTCTAAATTTCAGGCTTAGAAGGGTTTATTAAGCGGCATGATGGATTGTCTTGAAAATTGGGCTTATGATCTTTCAACGTGATGAATGCATCTTTCTCAGCCAATTTCTCAATGCGGTTGTCTAACTTGAGTCGCTCAGCAATTCTGGCAGACTGGGAGTCTAACTTGTCAACAAGATGATCGCTTCACTTTTGGTAGGTTTTGGTAATGTTCTCTTGAAGCAATTTGTCGTATGAGGAAGGATTCATGGTATAGAAATTATTGGTGGTTTTATCGGCGGAAATGAGGAGGGTGCCCGGCTTCTTAATCTTAATCTTAATCTTGTAATCCATCGTGCCGCTTCTCTTACAAAAGTACCAAAAATCACCGAGCGGCAGATGTGGAGCTCCCTTCGGCAAATAAGAAAGACAGCTACTGGTCCTGGCGGTATTTCTTATACCGTGTAAATGGACCACGCCCAACTTCTCGCTCCGGTTATTACCATGATTTGGAATCTTTCTCTTAAGACTCACACGTCACCTCGATCTTGGGAAAAGGCAAATCCCACCCCCCCCCCCCCCCTACCAAAAATCTATACAGCAAAGGAGAAAACAGATTATCGGGGCGTAAATGTTGCTTTCGTCATTGCGAGGATTTTGAGAAGATCGTGTTAAGGGTTCATGCAAGAGTTCTAATGGAAGAACTGCTAAATGCAACTCAGTCCAGCATAAGGTTAACAAGTATGCCCCAGAATGCAAGGGAGTACGCCTATTCGCGAGATCCGCAATGGTCTTTGCTGAGTAAGGCGTTTGATTGTGTGAAACAACCTTTTGTTACAGAACTAAAACAGCTCCCGCTCAATCCTTACAGATTGGCACTTCGACCATACATGGTAACATCATTCGTGTTTACTCTGATGTATTTAATTTTCTGAGCAAGTGAATGTAAACACACTGATCGATTCTTTTTCTGGGTCCTTTTTCCTTTAGGGTAAAACAGAGAAAACATTTACTTGAGTTTCTCCAGACTAAGCACCTAATTGGTTATTATAACATTCTGGTTGCTAACTGAAATTTGTAAAAATCTCAGCGGGCTGACTTTTGTTTTTCATAGGGGCAATTTACAAACGATGCTCTAAATGATATTACATATTTTGGCGATGTTGACTTCTAATGTTATCAACAACAAAAGTTTCAGAGAAATACGAACATGGCTTTGGACCAATGTTATCGTATGAGCAATATCCCATAAAATATGAACATGGCTTTGGACCAATGTTATCGCATGAGCAATATCCCAAGGAGAATAATATATAGATTCTGGCTGTCATCTTTTAAAAGAAATTGTACCATGCACTTTTATGGATATCATCCGGATTCCAATTGCTGCACCTTCTTTCATGGGAATTTGAGCAATCTTGAATCTTCTGACGATAAACGTTTACTCTTTTATAATTCCGTCCTATAACAGGAATACCCCAGGCAGGACTAACTGTGATGGCAAAGCAAACTCAAAACGGCAGAGATCGCCAGGAACCGCATCAGACACACAAGGAGTAGGTAGGTCAGTTTCATTAATCTTACTATGAAATGTTGATACTTTGGTTAATATTTAACGTCGTAAATCGACCATATTTCGTTCCTCATACCACAGGTGGCCCAAGCTCTCTTTGAGAACCACACAAGGAACACAATTTGCATATCGATTTATAAGGATTTGTATGGGATTTTCTACATGATATCCATAGAGATAGTTAAAAGTGAAAATATTAAATAAAAATGACTTACCTTATTCCATACGTGTGTTGCTTGCTCCTGGTGTCGTTATTTTACCGATTTCACTTGATTTAAGCGGTTTTTTTAATCCTGGTTTTCTCTTCTTAAAGAAAAGACAAGGCCGAACACTTCTGTCCAGACAGCCTCCCGAACGAAGTCTTCTCTTTAAGAAGAGAAAACCAGGATTAAAAAAACCGATTAAATCAAGTGAAATCGGTAAAATAACGACACCAGGAGCAAGCAACACACGTATGGAATAAGGTAAGTCATTTTTATTTAATATTTTCATTTTCAACTATCTCTATGGATATCTTGTAGAAAATCCCATACAAATCCTCATAAATCGATATGCAGATTGTGTTCCTTGTGTGGTTCTCAAAGAGAGCTTGGGTCGCCTGTGCTCATACTATTCGTTATAACGGCTACATTTGTATGAGAGATTCCCCGATGTGCACAGCACAGGGTGCCCAAGCTCTCCCTGAGAGGATAATATCACAAACTTTACTTGAGAGGATGAAAATTATAGGGCCGCTTTGAAGGGGAGTTTAGGTTCTGCCCTGTAACTCCGAAAATAATGGAGCAAACAAACTCTAACTTTCAAATAGTGTTGTTTTTGCTATTTTTGTTCTCTGGTGACGATTTTAGACCATTTTAGCTGAGATCTCACCCTACCACTGCCTGCACTGAGAAGCTGTTCTTGTCAATGAGGTACCAGAATTTCACAACCATATTAGTTTAAGACAATCGTTCCTTTTTACCTGGGCCACTATTTTCTAAAATATTTCTACAATCTCAGAATGCGCGCGCTCTGATTCGCCTAATTAAGTGATTTTTATGCGCAGGACAGGATGCGCAATGCAATACTGAGGAATCACCTTAATAGAGGTGAAAATTTCAGTAATTAAAGGAAAATTTTACGGGACTGTGACAACCAACCAATCAGTACAGAGTGACTGCTTTATATGGTGCTCTTTAATACAGGCTCGACTGGAATCACAACTGCCATTTCACAACTTCACAAGGACATATTGAAAACTCAGACTAAAAGCGGCAATAATAATGCGATCTTGGTTTACTTATACTTATCGGTCACTCAATTGAAAGCTACTCTCACTTGAGTTTTTTTGTTCAATCTACACTGCCAATGAGAAATGAAACTTGGTTAAGCGCGGGGAAATACAAATGTTTAAGCCGTGCTTAGATTTAATCTCTTTTAGAACTAGATTGGTTGAGACGATGCTGCAAGCTTTCTAGACCAATCAACAAGCGTAGAGAGGCAAAACCAGAAGAACGCCGATTGAACGTCGACACCATATTGAACATAAATATGACTGAGTTCACAGACCACCGAACCCAAGTCAAGTCATTAAAATTATTACATCACAAAATGGATGTGAGGAGAAAAACATAAACGTTCAGTTGGATACAGAAATGATACTATGCAAAAGCAATACGTGGAAGGGTGATATGTTTTGTGTTATTTCTTCTCTGTTGTTTTGCTCTGACGACTCTCGCATTTAAAGGGAATTGGAAGTAAAATGCTGTTACTTAAACAAATTGTGACTCGGCGAAATGAAGTCCTGCATGATCAGATTAAAAAAGTGACGGGAGATGGGTGGGATTGGGTAAGCTTATGACTGGTGGGGTGAGGGGGAGTGAGACGAAGGAATGGAGAGAGATGGGTGCTGTGGCTGAGGTAGGGTTTGATTAGATGGTTTTGGTGTAGTAACACTGGTAGGGTGGGTACTATTAGTAAGATGGGGGGTGAGGTGGGTAAGTTGTGATGAGGTGGCTTGAGCGAGAAAAGATGTATAAGATGAAATGAGGTTCGGTTCGGTGAGGAAAGATTGAATGAGCTGAGATGGGTGGAAGAAGCTCGACCAGATGTCTAGTGTCCTGTTGTTTTGCTTCGACCATTCTACATCTAATAGACAACGTTCAAACACACGCAGACAGTTCACCGCTCGCCGCACTCAGATAGTGAGATCGCGTCATTGGTTTCCAACGCCTTTCGATTACCAGCCTGTGTTCAGGAGCATTGGGGAATGGACCGAAAAAATGGTAAATTTCTTATCTGTCGGTTTAATGGGAGTTAACCGTTTTATGAGCACTAAGTGATGAGCATAGAGGTGTGCTTCACCGTTTTGTGTGCGCTTAAGCCTACCGCTAAGCACCAGCTCCACAGGCTAAGAAAACGGCAGAAGTTAAGCCTTTCAGAGCTTGAGATCGCATTACATATTAACCGATAGCCGAGTATAAACGACTTAAAAAGACCTTACAGTATAATCTTCTTTTTTCTTCCACCCGCCGATCAGGTGAAATCAGGTGTACCCTTCCTGGAGCGTGCGCAAATATGACAAGAGAAAGAAGGTATAATCGCAGGCCATCACCGTCATACTCTAAGACAACTAGTTAAGTAAGAGAAATATGTTCCCTTGTCAACCACACCCACTAAGTAGATAAAAACAAGTGTGCAAGAAAACATCAAAAGAGATCCGCTTTCAGCAACCGTTGTAAAACCCTCGGTACCGGTAGACAGATAATGTATTTTTCAGCCTTAATTTAATCCCGTCAGCCCGCTTAACAACAAATAAAACTTAGAAATATGCCGAGAAGAAAATATATTAAGTAGTCATTTCAAAAACTACGGAATCAGCGAGTGAGTCATTCAAATAGCAAAGGCTGCATTAGTGGATGCCATCCCCTACTGTAAAAACAAAGAAGAACTACAATAGCACACGACTTAAAAGGCATTTATGAAGTAAATAAGTATATCTTCATACTCAAAAATGAAATCTCGAGCAACTATTCTTCACCAGACTCCAATCAGCCGATACCTCATAAATGTTAAAGTGCTACTGAAACGTAATTTTCCTATCCAAGATTTTTGCAATATAATAGAGTTTGAACGTTATTTGCAAACGCTGTGTACTTTTTTTGGGCCAACGCATAGCGGAAAGTACATTTTTAACAATTCGAAGTTGAGCGGCTGAGATAAAAATTGGCGGCCATCTTGGCGCTTCCAAAACAGCCCTGTGACGTCACTGGTTGTGTACTTCTGTGAAAGAAGGGTAAAAGCATGGAGTGTGGCTTGCATGTTGGAAAGCCGAAAAAGAGGATTTCGGGCAAAATGCCATCTTCGTCTTCTTCATCGGCGGCCATATCGGCATCTTGGCTATCTGCGAGAGGTTCGCCTGGATAGGGAGCAAAATTCCCGACTGATACCGACAACGAATCTCTACCTGTCTATTTAGTTAATCGGCAACTGACGAGATCCACAAGATTAGGATCGAAACCGCGGTCTTGCCTGACCATCTACAGAAAATGTCGAAAGACACTATAACGGCAGATGGGCTACTAAACGCCCCGGACCAAAGCAATGCCATTCAGAGAATGAAGAAAACATGAAAGCCTCATACGACACCGCCACTGAAGATGATCTACTCGGCAAGTCTGAGGATAACGAACAAATCCCTCTGTACAAAATGCCTAGCAGAACATGCCCAGAATCCCTACAATATAGGGCGAGGGCCAAAATAAGAGCAGACGAGGATTTCAAAAATGAGATAAAGCAAATCCTTAACAACGCGGAGCAAGAAACAGTAATGGCGATCATGTGCTTCTATGAACGTGAAATCGGTCGTTTTAATACCGAAATAAAGAAAAGAAAACGAGCCAAAACGGCTGGAAGCAATCAAGAAAACTTAACGATCGAGACAATAAAAAAAAAATAGCTGTACATCTACAAAGGCGAACGATTCGAAAAAGACGCAATCCCTGATGTGCGTACTCAGTGCCACACAAAAAGCAATTCTCATGAAAAACTGGCATTTAATAGAAACACAATCACTACTGGGCGAACTATACAAAAATCCGCCGCTCGTATCTTACAAAAGAGGGCGGTCGCTCAAAGACATACTCGTGAGGGCTAAACTATGAATAGGCTACTCTAAACACACGCTGGGGAGTCGTGTAGGCCTGTCAACCCCATTTTACACCACCATCTTCCTCTTCGCTACTGGAGACAACTTCGCTTCGTTCAGAAGAAGATTCACTTGACAAAACTTCAATATCTGCCATCTCCTTCGCCCACAAATACAAACAAACAGTGAGTGAAATAAACCATGTTATCGGAGTGAACACAACCAGTGACGTCATCAATCCATTTCGCTCGGTACCAGAGCCCGGACATGGTTTTGTGTAAAATTTTTGATTTGAACGGTTTAAAAAGATATCTTTCGCCTCATTTTGGCCAAAGCAAATTATCTCATGATGATCACCATATTCAAAACTACAGGTTAGAGCAAAAATTTCAGATACGAAAATTTCGTTTCAGTAGCACTTTAAAGTAAGACTGGACGCGAGTTAATTTTATTTAATTTTTTAATTTATTAGCTTCAGCGACAGGCAGGGACTCTGCGACAGCTTGCGCCAATTACTGCGGGCCCAGTAAACAGGCCAGACCACGTCACAGTAACCTCATGAGTGGGTTCTTTAACATCCCCTGCCTAACCAAATGAACTAATTAACAGATGCAGGAGACGGGACCTAAAGTTTATTCGTCCTTATCAGAGAAGACTAGAATGTCTATTCATTTCTTGATGTTAGAAAGGTAGCACATTCTCCTCAGTTATTTTAAGACCTTGAGTGTTGGTCCGGCCGGGGCTCGAACCCTCGACCTCCCGCACATCAGTCCGGCGCTCTAACCGTTAGCAGGACGGGGAAAACTAATGATAGAGTTACATCTCTATTTTACAGCTTCCCTTCAATTTCTGCCAATAATTGATTGATTTCGCTATTTTCGAACCATGATTCATTTTAATTTGTTCTGCTAACCTATATTCTACGATATTTAAATAGAAAATTTTCTTACGACAATGCTTTCCACAAGAGGAATCTTAAAATAAACTAATCGATAAATATCTATCGTATAATACAAATTCTCTAACGCACGTGACTAAGATGTGCTCATATGTTAGAAATAAAATCAATCAGAGAGAAAACACAAATTTTTTTGTTAATCTAATTTTTAGCGGCATTTTAAACTCAACCTGTATAATCTATATAATTTGGATATATCAACAAAGTTGAAATGGTAAATTGGCCACCGTAACGATTACAAAAGCTGACGTTTCGAGCGTTAGTCCTTCGTCGGAGCGAAGGGCTAACGCTCGAAACGTCAGCTTTTTTAATCGTTACGGTGGCCAATTTACCATTTCAACTTTTTTGATATATCCAAATTATTTCGTTACTCCCACCGACGCAGCCCCAAACAGTTTCTTTCGAAACTATCAGCCTTTATTCATCTGTACAATCTATGACAAACTTTGGGGAAAAGTTTGTCATAGATTTCGGCGCTCTAACCGTCAGCAGGACGGGGAAAACTAATGATGGAGTTACATCTCTATTTTAGTGTACGTTTAAATTGAGAATTCACCTCAAATTTTACCGCTTTCCTTCAATTTCTTCCAATAATTGGTTGATTTCGCTATTTTTGAACCATGACTCATTTTAATTTGGATATACCAACAAAGTTGAAATGGTAAATTGGCCACCGTAACGATTACAAAACCTGACGTTTCGAGCGTTAGCCCTTCGTCGGAGCGAATAGAGGAATTGTGGGTTGTATGTGCTTTTAAAGGCAGAAAATGGAGCTACGTTATTAGTGGGAACATGGCAACGAGAAAAACACGAATAAATTAGTGGAATGAAAAGCGTTCGTTGATCCATGTGGGATCTTTATAAACTATCTTTAGAAACTATCAGCCTTTATTCATTTTAATTTGTTCTGCTAACCTATATTCTTCGATACTTAAATAGAAAATCTTCTTACGACAATGCTTGCCACAAGAGGAATCTTAAAATAAACTAAGCGATAAATATCTTTCGTATAATACAAATTCTCTAGTGTACATGACTAAGATGTGCTCATATGTAATAAATAAAATCAATCAGAGAGAAAACACAAAAATTTTTTTTAATCTTTTTTTTTTGCGGCATTTTAAACTCAACTTAGCCATATAATCTATGACAAACTTTAGGGAAAAGAACTCAAATGTTCCGAATAACAGCATGTTAACTGTTACGAAACCGCAATAGTTCCTAAACTGCGAAAGGTACCCGATTCCCCGTTTTTAACTTGTATGCTTGCTTTGAGATTAAGGTCGGTGTCTACCTTCACAATATACTTGGACACAGCTGTTAGAAAATGACAGGTTTTGGGAGGTAACTCAAGGGAAATGGGCAAAGTATTGGTGAAAACCCTTTGATCCGTTGAGCCTGTCATAGTAAATTCATATGTTGCATTTGAGCAAACATTAGCTACTTCCAATGCAAAAGAAAACGATCCGTGATCTCGTCTCAAAAACAACAAACAGTTGGAGTCCAGGTTCTTTACAGCTGTCTTCGAATCAAACATTCTGCTTGGAACACCGTTCTCAAACAACAGTCCTTTCTTAGTGACGTCAGAGGTTTGAGTTTTGGCACATGCGCAGAGCTTGATATCGACTGACTTTTCTGCACAATGTGCAAACTTGCTGTAGGTCGATACTCTAATGGAATTTAGAAAAAACACTCCGTCTTTCGGTTGAGCGAACTGTTTGACCGAGACTCTAAACACTTCATCCTCATTGTATCCAGTAGGAGGGAACACGTGAATGTCCATACTCGTTACGATAAATTCTCCTCGGTTTCGTTTGATCCCTTTTGAAAACGATTTGCCAACTAAGCGTTCGCAATTTCCATAGCCAGTTGAGTTGGCACCTGAAAAGAGAGGAAAAACGTATACTTGAGTTTATGTCTCCGTGGGCAAAGATTACGCACTCAAACTTGTCGATCTGCCCAAAAGGGAACTGCAACAATTGAAACAGAGCATGAAAGAAAGCAGGGGATATTTATACTAGAACTGGAAATTTGATGCAAACGTGGCGCCAGTGCCAGTGTCATGAGACAAAAGCTATGTAAAAATACAGGTCAAAATATTGTATTTTGAAGGGAGTTATCTGGTGTCCCTGTGGGACCCCAAATATCGCAAATGAGCGACTACTTTTGGTTATAATTCCTACTTGGGTAATAGTAGCCATTACAGTTCTCATTAATTGGGTAAATGTTTCATGAACTGATTTCTTTATCCGTGCTGACGCAGAATATACAGTTTAAGTCCAATCAGTTATTAAAGCACTTAGTATCACTCCTTCCTCAGTTTCACCTGGTTTTCTCATGGATATTCTCTTTATATATTACCTTCTCTATGTTGCCTTTGTATAGCATTATTTATGTATCCAACTGCAAATTCTGCCAGCCACTTGTAGTCATCAGCATTTTCTTTTATCTCAGTTTCTTTATCAAAACCTTCACATTTACATCTGGTCAAGGGAAGCAATTCTAGGTCTGCGCATGTGCGGTTTGCTGGAATCTCTGAAAATATTCCTGTTACTGAATGATCCACAGAGTCCATTTTTTCAGGATCATACAAACTCATTAATGCTCTGTGTACATCTTGAAGCACGAAAAGGCGCTTTTGGTTGGTTACTAGCGCCTTCATCCTTTGTGGACCAAGTTTTTCCGTTACACCATCAGGAACAATCATAAAAAATACTGGATCGTACAGCTCTCTGCCTCCCTCCTCGGTGTTACGAAACGGAGTCCTTGTGTGACCGTGGTCAGATAATATCAAAGTTAGAGTATCAGGGAAGGAAGCCATATCTATGAAGAATTTTGCCATGTTGGCGTCCATGTTAATCATCCGTTTGCCATTAGTCTCGTGTCCGGTATTAAAATGCATGTAAGACAACAAAGGTTTGGCTTTCTCGTCGCTTCTCAGAGCAGTGTACACCTTTGCTATATAGTCCATGAAATACCAACTATAAAACTTGCCATTTAAGCAGATTTTCTGGGGATAATCGTAATGATTGGTCCTGCGAAGCATTTTTTCTAACGCCGTGCATGAAAAATGTGTAATACCCTGATAGTCAACTTGCTTCTTAGCCACCTTGTCTTGAAATTGCTTCCACCTGTAATGAAATAATTATGTTGTTAAATGGTAAGGATAATTCAAATAACCACTGCAGTACTTAACCACTGTACTGTGTATTTTCGGACGCCGTGCATGACAGAGTGTTTTTAGTTTATTTTTAAAGAGGGAATGAAGGCACTCTTGGGGCAATGTTACTTTCCATGATTAGTGGTCAAATAGTTCATATGGCCATTGAACTGTGCTTCTTGACTGAATAGTGGCCCGACCCCCAAAGATTTGTGGTAATTTTACAAACTCAAAGGGACATCCACCCTGGTAACAATATTCAAAGAACCTTAACTTGCCTGGTATCAGTCAACCTCTCGAAGTACATATTTTCTTTTATGCCAAATTTGAATATCTTAAAACTGCAATTAAGATTTAGTTACATTAGAAAAACCTTTGTGTTCTGCAGAAACAGACGAATAAAATACCCTTAAAACCTACACAACACTTTCATCGAACAAAGCATCATTTCAGCATGGACCCGGTAATTACCTCTCTCTGAACTCAGAACTCAACTGAGGCACTGCTCTTTTTTCAATGTCTGTTAAAACACTCCCCCACTCATCGTACCAACAAAGATCCTCTTGGAAGAACGTCTGGTAGCCCCATTTCTTGAAGGTCCCATACAACACCTCCACACCAAGGGAAGCTTTAGTGTTTTTTGTTGAGGCAGTAACTTTGTTGTCGTCTGAAAACGTTACAAAAGTGTTTTCATTAATCAAACATAAAGAAGTCACCAAGATGGGATAACTTACACCATTCGGTTTTTAATGGAGTTAATTCTACTCACCTTCAAGGACGCCACAGAAGAACGGCCTTATGTTTTCAAATGTCTGTTGTCCTGTGCTCTGAACAAGTTCAAAGTCTAAGGTGGTAGCCTGAATCTTAGGATCATGCGAAATATTCTGCAGAGCCTCTACAGCCCTTGGAAGAATTCGGTAAAAATGCGGCCTGGAGATAGAGTCTAACAGAATCACATTTAAATTGATTCTAGTTCTTTTTTTACCAAAGTCGACTTTCTTTAAAACCGGAGGAAAGCTGAGCACTTGGAAAATGCCTCCACATCTTAGGAAAAGAAAACTAAATCCTTTTTCCAAATTGGTTGTGACGGCTTTCTGAACTGTTAAATCAATTTGTTCTTTTGACAATAGTCTCCAGTCCGTCACGGCTTTTCCCATTTCTGGATCAACAGAAGCTATTTCAATCGCGGATAAGCCACAGATCTTAGGGTCACATGACAACGTCTGGTCCCCAGAATCTGTTTTTCCAAACGCACAGATGTCTGGGTAATGAGTGTCATCACATTTCCTATTCTCAATACGTCCCAACGGTCCATAGTGGTCAGTGATTTGCTTCCTACCATCTTGATCTGGTCTAAAAAAAGGGCAGGTATATGATCAGAAGTATACAACCTATAACCTTCTGATATAATTCATACACTTTAACTGCATTACTTAGCATTGCTGTTCGTATCTGCCGATGAGGTTTGGTTTTGAATCAACATCGTAGACCATTTGAGCAGAGAAGATATATTTACAACCATCTTACGTATGATGCAAATTTGTTTTGAGCCCAGATCCTTGCAAGAACAACCAAGCGGCACGTGCACCGATCTTTATACAATAAAATTAAGTGGTTGGTGACTGAATACAAAGTCAAGTCTGCAGAGTATCAGTTATGCCTCTTCTTACCTGTGAGGCTTGCACTTGATTTCAGTTTGGTTACCTAAGTAAGGAAGTCAAGTGACACTTTAAAATCAGAACAAGACGTTTATTGGGGATGGCTTAAAGATCGCGTGGCGAAACAGTAGTTAACGAACAGAAGAACAACAGCTTGGCACGTACATTTCCTGAAATACCCTCATCCCGTCAGCAAATTACCCCATTTCGAAGGCAGCTACATGACTTTCCTATATTTCTATTAAGTTTATCGCATCTTTTTAATTGTCTATATATTTATCTCATCTTTTTATAAAGCGTGCTGGGATCATGCCGCTATGCTCAAGGAGAAGTTATTTTTATCATTGTTGTTATGTTAAACTGATAGGAGAAGTCTAGTACCGCTTAAGGAGGTCACTGAGCACATGAAGCTTCTTGCGAATTTCGATTGAGAATTGGAATTCACTATCGAGCGCCTTTTTGACGAATAATTAAAACTGCAGCGCTCGTTTCTGAAGGATTGTAGAGTAAATCACGGCCGTTCTTACCTGATACACGGGTGGTTCCAAAGATCTCTTTTGGAGTTATGCTCATGTTTGAAATCCTTGGCTCCCAAAGCACAATCTCACATACCGTCAGAACTAACGTAATACAGACGAGCTAAATGAAAAATAGAAATAATAAATAATGGTAATTAAACTTCATGTCGTGAAATTAGGTCTGAAGTGATTTTAAAATCGAACAGTGGCACAGCGCTTGTTTGAATTGAAATCACAAGTCTGATTTCAGACGACAATTGCACGACACGAAGTTTAATGCCCATTTCCGAATTACCTTTAGCCTCGTTTTCAAAGCGAGTCCTGGTGCTCATCCTTTCATATTATAATAAGGTTTCATTCACATGCAAATTAAATTAACTTTCACAAATATGGCTAAGCACCAGGCCCCCATTTGAAAAAGGCCAGAGGTAATTCGGAAATCGAAAAATTCAGTCCCTCAAATACAGCGGACTTTTTAGTCTGTACAAATATTTTCTTAATCCAGAGCAAAAATGGTGCAATTTGTTTATGAAACTCATTAGTGAGAGCCAATCAGATTACAAGGATCACAAGTGATTCAAAAATGGAATGTAATTAAGATTGAATAAAAGGCTCTGAAGTGATAAGCTATTATGAGAATTTATAATCCACTGAACGTCCTCCTCAATACTTTATGAAGAGGGGTCTTGTAACCGTAGTCCTGATCTAAAAAAGCCTATTACCAACGTGAATTAAAATAGAAAAAAAAAAAAAATTCACTTACCGAACACGCCGCAGATCTTAATAAACGAATTGGAACCAGATTGGGAAAGACTGTACTGATAGATGTAAACTGAGAGTAAGATTGAAACAAAATCAGAAAGATTTAGTGCAGAGATACAATATTCAGTATTTTCTAATGGACCATAATGCACGTTTTTCTTTTTTTTTTTTTTCAGAGCGGACACAACTTGTTCTTGAAGAAATAACCTCTATTGTTATTGCGCTTCTGATTAACTGAAAACGAGTGAGTTTGTATAGGTAGGCAATAACATGTTTTCGAGTGTAATTTGATGTCAATTAGCAGGATTAAATTTTCCAATGACAACGAAATTGTAAGGGCCCGTAAGGAATCTTGATAAACTGGGGATCTGCAGACTGCAGAACCCCCCCCCCCCCCTGGTCAAATTGCACTTGACATATACGTTATTGACAGAGCGTGAGGTCCAGATGGCTAGATATTGGCCGAGTTCGTTTTCTGCTAATTTGCTGATCGATAAGAAGTGAAAAACGTGTGAATTTCTGCGTTTACGTGATCCGCGTGGTCGAATCACCATGCTTGAATTGTAGTTTACTGGAAAGTGCGACGAGAAAATTGCGAGACTTTGGGTTGAAAATTTTGAAAATTGTATGATTCAAACTGAAGTCTTGTATTTAACATTTGAATATTCTTTCCAGCCTTTGGGACACTTGAAGATAACTTTGCCGTTGTTAAAAAAGCTCACTTGAACTCAGAAGATCACTTTTTTTTTCCGGCCTAATTCACATCGCGTTTGGAAATGTACTACTTTCCGTCAAGGAGGAGGGCCTGGGCTGTTGAGGTGGCTCATCCTTAATCAGTGAGTAGTCTACTGAATTTGAGCCCTAATCATTACCGACTGAACAAAAGAGTAAATGTATTTTTGCCTCGGGTGTAACGAAAACTCAGATCCCAGAAACACTAAGAAGATCTCATGGAGGGCGACCCTGTTGCTTGATTTTTTGAGATTTTGACGGTTGACGAAAATATTTTAAGACCTTAGTTGACGCTTGATGGAGGAATTTTTAATGCCTCTAGCAGTTGAAAGTTGTATGGAAATATTTTCCCTGTCAAGTTTAATCAACATTGATTTTTTTCATTTATATTACGAATACACTACGGAGTATTCATAGAACATGAAGTGCGTTCGTGGGGACGAAATTTGGGTTCTGCAATACTTAGACTGTTGAAAATGGCAAGAAGATGATGGATTTACGAGAGGAAGGCACTTTGAAATGAGCCATAACAGTCGTCTGAGGAGAAATGGAAAATAGTGTGTATGACAAACATTTGACTCTAGAGTCTGGCGTGGTTATACGTGTCTGCTATTTATGTCAAAAGGGCCCAAGCCTCAACTGCAGTCAGTTAGAGATAGGTACCCAAAAACTGCTTGAACAAATCGACACCCGAGTGTAACCTATGCATAAGGTCTGGGGCAAACACAATGCGCAGTAAATTTTTAGAAATCGTCCTTTTCCAAAAATAAGCTCCAGCGAAAGAGGACAATTCAAACAACTTATTTTTAACGAAAAAGGCGATGGATACAAGTAAGAATTTTACTCAGAAATTGATGAAAATCGCTAAATCACAAACAAGCACGTGGATCGAATTCAAAGTATTCAGGTCAGTGTGTGACGAGATCTTATGTTACATGGAATTGATCATTAAGAAGGAAGATAGTAGTGACCCAAAAATATTTTGGTATAAAAGGTTTCCAAAACAGTTTTTGATTTTCTGCTAGAAGCGAAAAACGTACAATTTCGTACAGGTACGAATTTCTCAAAAAGGTCACCCTTGAAATCACAGGACATCCAAGATTATGAACAGCGGTCTCCTTCATCGAACGCGAATTATGTTTTCAGAGGAAGTTCTAAGACCTCTAACAATAATTTTGTATTAGGTTCAGGCAAACGTCATGGCATCCATGTTTGTGGACGTAAACAATGGATATCTCATTTATGGTGGACGTAAACAATGGATATCTCATTTATGTAGTCATCACTCCGATTTCCACCACAAATCAGAGTCAATGTGCCAGTTTTTTTGATAAACGTTGTTACCCTGTTTCTGTCGTTCAAGCGGGTTACCACCGCGCCCAACTTATTGATCGACATTCAGCACTACAAACGCCACATAAGGAAGATTCCGACCGCATTCCATTCACTCTCACGTTTCACCCTCACATCCACTCAGTTAAATCCATCATTCTTAATAACTTTAAATTACTTCAAAACGATCCAGAGACAAGCACTATCTTTTCGCAGCCTCCGCTCATTTCATTCAAACGCGACAAAAACATAGGCAATTTTTTGGTCAGAAGTTCTTTTCAGACTAATGACCAACCAGGCACTTTTAAATGCGCTCGTGCACGATGCAAAGCGTGTCCTTTCATTCACAACATTGAAAAAATATCGGGACCTAAACGATCCATTAAGATCACCGATAACTTCGCGTGCACCTCCGCCAATGTAATCTATTGCATAACTTGCACTTATTGCAAAAAGATATACATCGGCGAAACAGGCAGAAGACTAGGTGACCGATTCCGAGAACACCTTCGAGACGTAGAAAGGAATGACAAGGACACATCGAAACCAGTCGCTAGACATTTTAATTTACCTAATCATTCTAAGCAACATATGGCAATCTGCGGTCTTTCCTTTCACTTAGGTAGCACGGAAAGCCGTAAAAATCTTGAACAAAAGCTCATCTTTCAAACCGGCAGTCTAAATCCCACAGGGATCAACGAACGCTTTTCATTCCACTAATTTATTCTTGTTTTTCTC
Organism: Stylophora pistillata; assembly: GCF_964205215.1. NCBI lineage: Eukaryota > Metazoa > Cnidaria > Anthozoa > Scleractinia > Pocilloporidae > Stylophora > Stylophora pistillata. The sequence goes on from NC_142531.1 coordinate 15,650,531, forward strand.
GTTGCCATGTTCCCACCAATAACGTAGCTCCATTTTCTGCCTTTAAAAGCACACACAACCCACAATTCCTCTATTCGCTCCGACGAAGGGCTAACGCTCGAAATGTCAGCTTTTTTAATCGTTACGGTGGCCAATCTACCATTTCAACTTTGTTGATATATCCAAATTATTTCGTTACTCCCACCGACGCAGCCCCAAACAGTTTCTTTCGAAACTATCAGCCTTTCTTGATTTAGATATCTCATTAGGTTCTTTTGTTCGTCCACCAGCATTTGTTCCTTTCTCCTTTGTTACCTGTATCTCTAGAGATCGGTTGCAAACCACCTATAAATGAAGTTATGAACCTAATGACTCTCTGGAGAGTCTCTTGTGGTTCAGTTGTAAGGCGTCGGAGCACCGAATCCGAATGTTTTTCATAAGTTCGATTCCTGTTGGAAACTCAGAATTTTCTCTTTGACCCACACTCAGTAAAAGGCGAAAACTATCTTTCTTTGGCATTAATCAGAGCTTTGAGGACCTGATTTTCTAGTCCTGAGCATAGCATGTCAGCGTGCGAACAAAAATAGAACCACAATAGACCACTCTCATAAATGGCTGCCGGATTAATATTCTTTTCTTTAAATTTAAATTAGCCCCTCTGGCCTCGTTCTTCAGTACAAAATTCAAAAGAAGACATTATCTCAAGCGCGGCCAGAAGGGCTATTTTAAATTTAAACAAAAGAATATTACGGTAATCCGCAGCCATTTATGAAAGTGGTCTATGGAGTTTACCGAACGTGGACCAAGGCGCTTGTTTCGGAGATGTTCGCCTATGAAATGACTAAGTAGAAGAAATAAAACAGCTATGTTAACTATAATTACACTGTAATTTAAACATATGATCCCAGAAATAAAATCTTGAAGATATACACTAAATAGTGACTTAGCGAATTCTCTGGAGAGTCTCTGATGGGTCTGTGGGAAGACGTCGGTGAGAGCGCAGAATTTGAAGGTCTTTTATACATTTTACTCCTCTCGGAGACTCAAATATTTTCTCTTTGACCGACGCTCGGTAAAAGACGAAAAAGTATCTTTCTTCAAAGTT
>NC_142531.1:15656614-15661614 GCF_964205215.1 Stylophora pistillata
ATTTTACCGTCTGTGGTTGAATTAGAATTAAAGTCTCATCTACATTTTCACGATCTCTTGTTTACTGAAAATGATGTTTATTTTTATGACAACATTTACACTTCTCCATTTCCATTCATAAAACTGTCAATGTTTACAATCCTGGATCCAACAATGATTTCATTTTCCTTTTCATCTTCCAGTGAGTTGTTTCGGAAAGTTCTCGGTCATTTCATTTTATTAGGAATCAAATTCAATGCGAAACAAATCGTAGCACTCAGAAGTATACACCTAAATTTTTCGCGGAATAAAGTAAGACCTACCAAACGCACTAGTCGCGACTTTATTGATGGGGTGTCGACTTCACCATCCCATCCTCCTTTAGCTCGTTCATTTTTTAGACCACTTTCGGCGAGAGTCCTGCCACCCAAACATTTTCCTATCTACTTTCAAGAAGTAAACTTTCAATTTTTTTTTCTCAAACAACCACTTCGGCTGGAAACAATAGAGTTACCGGGCAATTTTGAAACGCTCATGGCGGCCATGTTGGTTTACAACTCGCCCGCGGATCTGATCGTGCGCGCCATCGCTTATTTCTCTCGCGAGTAATTTGCTTGCATGTATCTTGGAATCCATTCTCCGCGCGGTCAAAAAAAACTCAGTTTTGTTTGGTTTGCTGTTTTTCCTCTCGTCCTATTGCCGAGTATAGTTCGTGAATGTTTTTAATAACAAAACATCCTTATCGTGTTAATAAATTTATAATCAACTGGTTCGCTGATTAAAAAAATATATATGCTGTGACACCGAGCATAGTGAAGGGAATTTTCTCCCTTGGGTACCCCTGTGTGAACAGCACCCTCATGAGCGACTTTCCCAACCTCTCTCACCTGGTGCCGCTAATTCGACACGCCGACAATTTTGCGACGATTTGAAATTCATCTTCGCCGAGTCTCGGCACAATTCCCTCAGCACAACAAACAACAAAAGGCTTTTGTTTGAACTTTTGAAGTCGAATTTAACCCACAACAATGGCCCATTTCTTGATACGACATAAAAGTGATCATACACGTATTCCCCCGTTGCCTCTTTGTTGTGATCAGTGAGAACGCATCAACGTTAATAATCGGCTCGAAGCTGAATCCTCTTCTATGACGTCGAGTAGGTACAAATGGGTCGCTTACAGAGCGATACACAACTGATTGTATCTCTACAGTTTCCGTGATCTTGCTTTTTTCGACAAGATCCATCAAAACGTCTCAGCTTTAGATTTTCTCAAACAGATTATCACTTTCTCAAACAGATTATCACTCTCACAAAACATAAATAGCTTCTCTTTTGAAGCGCCTATGATTGCTATGAAAGACAGAGATTTTGTATATTTTTAAGTTTTATTACATTGCATGTAAATTTTTGAATTAATTCGTGACTTGTTTGCTAATGAATTTTATTACAATGATCATATTGAATATTTAAATACCATAGGGTGACTTTATGAATTATTTTAGTTTTACATTTTATTAGTTCGTTGTAGGTCCACATCAGCCTTATGGCTGCCCCCTTCCTTACAACCTGCATTACTAAATAAAATGATTGATTGATTGATTGATTGAACCAGAGATTTCCTCATGTTTTTGATCACTTGTTACATCCTTCTAAAGAGCAACAGCTCGGTAAAAACAATTTCCATCTCAGCTGACAACGACTCCTCTCCCTAGAGGAAGAAATTTTTCAGATGTCGTAATTTGTTGTTTAATACGTTAACAAGTATGAAAATAGACTGTGAATACATCAATGCAACTGAAAGGACTAGATGAGTTATTTCTCAGCGATTGATTGCTAATTTTTTAATGTATCGAGATAATTCAGCGATGTCAATTTCACAATATACCTTAGGCAAGGAGAGAGGTTCATCGGTATATTTCATGACATATTTCGGTTATTCAAACAAAAACTTACACTTCCCTCGTATCAACAATAGTTTAATCCAGTTATGATAAAAATGCAGCGAAAGAGTGTCGATCTCTGTACAAACTGGTTTTTTTTGGACGTCGAAACAACCATCCGTCATATACTTTCCTTCCAGCAAGTTGCAATGTTTGCCCTGTGGCGATCCCAGAAATCTTTGCGCAGAAACAAGATCCCATTCATTGGTTATTCATTGGCAACTCATTCATTGGTTATTACTTGAAAATGACCGCGTCATCAAAACGATCTTTGTCTGTCTCACTTCCTTTTGTTTTCATTGCAGGCGTCAATGACAATTTCCGGTTCTTTCTGACCTTCTTCTCTATATGTCGCAATCAGACACAAAACGAGAATGGCCCTGACCAGGCGGTGTGCGCACTCCGATTGCATTGCATTGTGGTAGTGTTATTTTCAAGACGGCCGTAAAAGCGGCAGGAATCGGCAGATTTTGACCGTACATTCCGTAAAAGTTAGGCCGTTTCTTTTTCTTTTCACTATGGGCAAATATAATTTGATATATTCTGAATGTGTTGTGATTGTATTTGTCGCGTATTCTATCGTTCTCAAGGACAAACGGAACACTGTTTTTTTAGCATGTAATTTGAGACCGGTTTTCGAGAAGGTCAAATTCGTTGTACTTCGTAGTTTGAAGCCGTTCAAAGATTTGTATGGCCACTTCGATCCTTCTTCAGCAGCTCTAACCAAACGCGCCCAAACGCACTCCAATGATACAAATGCTTTAATGCATTTTGAGTGATAGTGTTTAAGACCCTTTTAAAGAACGAAAAGGCCCATTGTTGCGTTTAGTGTGTTGCATTACATAGTATTATTACTGCAAGGACATTTATTGTGTGTACTCAATCGTGTTGTAAATCTACTTTCCTAAGTGAGGGAAATCATGGTTGGTAGAGGGGAAACTATGGGGAAATTTAACTAATCGCTAGCGTCGTGTGGTGATTCTCCTATCTTGATCATTTCTGAAGGACAGTCTAATAAGAGCCATGAAAAGAGTCACTTGATCTATGAAAACCTCTACCTTGCGTGAGACGACACGCCGGAAAGCCGGAAAGCAAAAGGCAGTCGACTGTTGAAAGGTGTTGATAGGCCTGTGCGTCTCCTACCGTTCGCTAGCGGTTTTAAATCTTCTAACCTCAAAGTTTAGCCCTTATTAGGATATCTCTTGATGATTTTCCTTTGCGATGTAATAATAAGGGTCAGTTTTGAGGTGTAATTTCCCCATCTGTATGTTCTTGAGGTTTGGCAAAGCCGGATGAGATTGTGTTACAAAAGGCAATATTTTCTTCTGTGTGCGCGCTATTTCTTTGTTTTAAAGTACACTTCTCTCCTGCAGAAGTAACTCCTGAGAAACGTTTCTCAAAACCCTCTTCTAGGATTCCTCTGTTCTTAAAGGGTATTTTGAAACTCTGTACGATTTTAGTAAACGTGGAGCGAGATAAATTCGTTCTTAGGAGGCGTGGGGCTTCTCCTTTTACAAATCCCGTATTTACGCTTGGTGGAAGAAGTTCGTGTATTACAGGGTCTTTGTCTCTTTAATATGCGTTTGCATGTCAAGGGTCAATTGTTCCCTGTTAAACTACTCGTGTCTAGGAATATAATTTCTGACTTTGAAATTATTTATCCCGCCAAAGGTTGCGAGTGTAACTGTTGCCACTTGTGTCGAGATTCTAAGGCAGATTGCAATTTTGTATGTTTCTTAATAACGTAAGTTGCCTCCTAAGAACGAATTCGTCATGGAGGAACGACGGAAGTCGCGCAAGCCCGTCAAACTTTCTAACTTTCGAAGAAACGGTAACAGACAGTGAATCCCCATTACAACTCACGTATATTACGCTATCTCGCTGCCACCAAAGAAGTTCACTCCAACGCGTTAAGATGCAAACGACCCAATTTTTGTTTTACGATCATGACGCAACGCAATCAGAGTGCGCACACCGCCTTGGCAAAATCAAAGGACACATTTTGACATGACACATTTTTGTTTAGTCTGTGCATTAATTAAAGATTCAAAGCCGTCAATTCCTGTCAGCGTCTGATCTGCTCCTATAAGCCCGCATAACTTAGTTTGCCAAACTATTCCAAGCCTAATTCCCAGGACTCTTCTAAGTCGTTTTAAAGTTTTAGAATCCCCGAGTTTTGTAATCAAAGACAGTTACTGCCATCCTAGTAACCTGATTTTTTGTACAATTACACGCTGGTCTTGGCTTTTTCGACAAATGATCGACAAGTTTATCACGGTCTATCCTGCCATGGTACCAGCACATTCTGCTGCGTACCACTTACACCACCTGACTGAGGCGAATTGTGTATGGAACCATAGACACTCCATTTGTTAGGATTTCAGTTCAAGTAGAAAGCATAATCCACGCGTGTAGCTCGATCAGTTGAACGTGATAGTGTATTTCATTGCGATTGATAGAGCAAGAGGTCAGAAAGAACCGGAACTTTTCAGTAACGCCTGTCACGAAAACAAAAGAAGATAACACGGAACGAAATTTAGGCCTCCAAGGCAGGACAGCAGCTCCTTTGATAAATTTGTCCGAGTCAATATTTTGTCCTTGCAGGACAAACAGTCCGCACCAATAAAAGTTGTGTTGACAGATTACTAAGGTAAAACAAACGGTTTTGTCCTCTGTGCAGATCGATCCTTAGAGTTGTTGTGATTGCTATCACAGTGAAAAACGGAAATAGAAGAGAAATAAGAGTATTTGTACTTGCGCTTGTGCTGGCGTCGCCAGTGAAAACCAGGCACATAAAGAACGTTTAAAACCAGCGAAAGTTTAAACCAATCAGATCTTGTTGTTTTGGTGACGCGGTCATTTGTAGGTAATAGGCAATCAAATCGCTTTTCCACACATTCCTGAAAAAACCACATGGTGCTTGAACACGATTTTCAACGGCAATCACAGACGCCCCTTCTCAATTTTCTTTTTGGAGGGTAAGCTGTACACAGGCTATACAATATGATTCTTTCATTGGGTGCTTATAATACCATCCTCTCATGGGGAACTTGGGCCTCCTGTGGTTCGGTATTTCGC